>NC_053434.1:28025123-28330905 GCF_007990345.1 Gossypium hirsutum
TGTTTTTCTGTCAAACGAAACCAGATGTGTATCGAAAACCTTAGTTATTTCAAGTTTTGGTAGCCGAAAAATAATGGCTTTTGACGCCACACGGCCAGGCACACGAGCATGTGACCAAGTCGTGTGAGCCACACGGCCGTGTAACTCACTATTCATTTATTTAGAGTCACACGGGTAAGGACATGGGCGTGTACCTAAGCCGTGTGTGGCCGTGTTAGTGCAGGGTTCAAATGGCCCAGGCACAGTGGCATGTGCCTAGGCCGTGTAATTGACTGTTTTTGGTATAAAACCACACGGTCAGGCACACGGATGTGTACTCAGGCCATGTGAGTCACACAGAAAAGGACACGGGTGTGTGTCTAGGCCGTGTAACTCACTATTTAAGTTTTCGAAACCACACGAGCAAGACACATGGGTGTGTGCCCAAGCCGTATGTCATGGTATTAGGGCCTGAAACCTATTTTGAGGCCAAGAATGTTGTTTAACACTGTTACTGACTTCCTCAATGTATGAATGACAAAATTTGATTCTATGAAAGCTATCTGATCTTCTAAGACTGATGTGTGAATAACATAGTTGTATGTATACCATGATACATATTCTGAAGTAGAATTGTCTTATATGTTTGCAAAATAACATAGAATTACTGAATGCTCAATATGGGTACTTGTGCTTTGCATTTGCATGGGTTGGGATATTGTGAAGAAGGAAGTAATCTGTTCTGAATTAGTGGCTATGCCACAATATGTATAAATCTGATTTTGGCGCTTAGTCGCAATCTTGCTTAGTAGCTAAGTTGTGTATCTGTAAAGTGTTAAACGGACGCTCTGAGGTGTGTAGGGTTAGTTGGCATTAAATGTCCTTAATGTTGTGTTGGGACGGCCAAAAATGCTGTGTAGCAAACGGGGATAGGAATATTGCATTTGAATCTGATCTGCATTGTATAGAACTAAAATTGCATATATATATGTAGCTGATCTGTTCTGAATCTGAACTGAAATTCCTTCTATATTGAACTGAACCTCTGAATCTGGAACTACCTTATAAGTAAACATTAATTGAATAAACTTCTTTTACACATCGAGTTCACAACTCATTTTACTTTTGTTTGGATTTCAAGTGGTTCCCAGTCTTAAACGGGTCAACGCAACAGATGCTCGGTCAAGCATTTATCTTTCTTTAAGTAGTATATTAGGAATTTCGATAAACTATAACAGTATGAATTTGGAAGATTATACACTTATTTAGTTTTGTGGTGAATGTGATGTAAAGTATGGTATAGCTTTACTGTGTTGTTTGTGTCGCAATGGATAATCGATGAGGTAACTCTCTAAGCTTGGGCTAGTCGTCTAGGTCGAGTTTAGGGCGTTACATTTAGTGGTATTAGAGCCAGGTTTGTCAACACTCAGACTGTGTTTGGGCTCATAATGTGTGAGAAAAGTAGCTTAGTGATAATTTAGTATCTAAATTAATATAGAAACACTGAAACTTTAGTGAACGACCGAGCCTCCAATGCTAACCCAGTAAGTACTTCTGTTCTGTTATAAAGATTGTAATACCTAAAATATTATTGGTAAAATTGTTTTGATGTGAACCATTGAAATCATCCTGCTGGATGTGTGAACTGATCTGTGTACTTTGACATTGTAGCTAGATTACCATAATGAGTTTGTGCGGTAGTCGTGGACGAGGTATGTGGGGACGTTGAGGATGCCGAGAAAGAGCTCGAGCAGAGTCATCCTGTATGGGCAGTGTGCCCAATTTGGAGACCAACGAGACTATTGATGTAACACCCCTAACCCGAATCCGTCGCCAGAACAGGGTTACAGAGCATTCCTAGAACAGGATTACGGAGCATTACCAGAGATTACAGATCAGATAACAAACATTTCGTATTTATACAGTATTCATATTAGAAATCAATCATTAAGCCCCTTATAAGAGCCCTCGAGGCCCAAAATATGCGATACAAGTAAGTCGGGACTAAATCAAAAACTCAGAGAATTTTTCATGAAATTACAAAATTTTCCTAGGTATAGGGGTCACACACCTGTGTGGCCAGGCCGTGTGGCTCACACTGCCAAATGACACGCCCGTGTCCCAAGTCATGTGGGCATTTGATGCAAGGCATACAGCCGTGCCCCATCCCGTGTCCTTATCCGCATAACTCTCTATTTAACACCCCACACCCGTGCCCTACGCCGGGACAGAATACGAGACATTACTATACTTAAACACATGCATTTCCAACGTTTTCAAATCATCAAGGATTGATCAAATTTAATACTTTTTTGAACTTTTTCGAACTTTTTCTAAACTTCTTAATATGGGGCCGACGATGCCCCAAACATCCATTGGAAATCATTCAGGACCAACTCGGGTATATTAGCTAACTTTAGAAAAAAATAACTCATGAAACAGGGCACACGCCCGTGTGGAAGGGCAACACACCCGTATGGTCATTATAACATGGACGTGCTGATGGCTCGTGTGACACACACTGCCTAAGCATCTAGGGACACACCCATGTCCCATACCCGTGTGAATTTAATTCTAAATTCGAACCTACAGGGGTTTTCACATGGCCTGACACACGCCCGTGTCTATTTCTCGTGTCCTTACACGGCCATGACACGCCCGTGTCTAAAAGCCTTGACATTATGTTTCTGACGTCAGCAACCCTTAAGGGTCACATGGCCAAGGCACACACCCGTGTGCTAGGCCGTGCCCTTCACACAGCTAAGGCACACAGCTGTGTCTTTGCCTGTGTGTTTACTACCATGCATATTGACTTGTAAAATTTACATGCAAGGGACACACGACCATGTAACATGCCCATAGGGCTGACCGTGTGTCACACACAGCCTAGACATAGGCCTGTGTGTCTACCCGTGTGGACAATATAAGGCTATTTACCAAGCCCTATGCCACCCAACCAACATATCAAAGTCTAACTTAATATGATTTCTCAACCAACAACCATAGCTAATGCCAACATACGTTTCATATAGTCAACCATGCCAATAGTTTAAAGACTATCTTGCATTCATATAATGACTTTCAAAATTAGCCATTTTCATAGCCTTATACAAAATGAGTCAAATACTGAAACAAGCCAACACATTTGGCCCCTAAACAATGTGACACCAAAATAAAATCAAAAGTTCCTTTACATGCCATAATCAAAACGATAAAACTAGCTATACTAAGTGCTTCAAGGATTGTGTGGCTGGCTTCCCCGACGTAGGCGACGATCTACAGGCTACTTTGGCGACACTATAAGAAAATGGAAAGGAAAGAGGGTAAGCATGGGAGCTTAGTAAGTACATATATGAAAATAAGTGTAATAAAAAAAAACATTCATCAAACAATGGCTTGTCATGCTTAAATGGTATTTCATTTTAAGCTCACTATCTTACTCTTCACTTCCTTTATGCATACTTACTACATCTCATCACACACTAAGGTCTTGTTTATGGGTTTAGTATACATACCTGTAATCATTCGTAAAATATCTCAATATTATTCTCTCTAATAACATACCTCATTGAAATTCTCCCCAACTCGTTCTTCAAACTACCCGTTGAACACTCGAAATATTAGTGGATACATAGAAAGTTTACGCTTAAGTGTCATATGAGTAGTCAGAGCTACCTCGTGCTTTGTAATGCTCACATTTTGAAATACTCACGGGCCTTTTTGCCATGTCAGTATCCAGACCCCATAACTCTATTATGTAATGCCCGCTCATTGAGCTACTCACGGGTCTACACTCAAGGTCAGTACCCGGACTCAAATTACATATAACATTTATCTCATGAACTCAAACATAACTCTTGAGTTCAGACCATATAGTTCTTCATGACATACCTTTTGTATCCTATACTATTTTTGAGGTTCAACAGGATTTCATATTTAACCTGATGTCATCGTACTTATTCATCATGTAGATTACTCTTCTATCACAATGTTTATGCTTCTATGGTAAAAAGTAAGATTATAATACATGATAACGTTAAAAAATTTAAAAATAAGCTACAATGACACATTATTTACATATGTGCTTACCTCAGCACAAAATGATGGGAACGAGCCTAATCCTCGTAAACTTTGTTCTTCCCTTGATTAAGACCCGAATCACGTTTCTCTTGATCTAAAACGTTGAAATTTAGCTTATTTAATACAAAAATCATTCATTTCAACTTAAGACTCATACTTTGGTAAAATGACCATTTTGCCCTTAAACATTACAAAAATTACAATTTTACCCCTAAGCTCTAAAGTTGATTTTTATCAAATTTCCTTATTAGCCAAGCCTAACCAAATTCATTTTATAACTATAGCATCTCAAAATTCTTATTATTTCACACATTTATCACCTATTTCATAGCTTATGCAAAGTGGTCCTTAGTTAGGGTTTCCATGAAAACTACTTCACAAAAGTTGTTTATTTCACAACCATGATTCATTTTCTTCCATAAAATTTTAGAAAACAACATGAATACTCTCATGGAAAAACCCTAGACTTTTAACCATCTTGCAATATAGTCCCCTCATTAGCTAGCTTCATTCTACAAGGGTCCTAAAAATACAAAAATCATCAACAAAAACCATCTAAATCACTTACTTGCAAGGATGAAAAGTTGCTGAAATGTTGAGCTTCTAAAACCCCTAGAATGGCTAAAAATTTTGGTGGAAAGGTGAGGAAGATGATAGCCCTTTTTCTTTTGTTTTATTTTAATCAATTAAATCACCAAATGTCACCTAACTTTGACATTTTGACCAATCTTGTCCTCTATGGCCGGCCACCTCTATTTAAAAGAGTCTAATTGCCCTTTAAAGGCCTTAAATTTTGGTTCTCTAGCTATTTAACACATTTGGCTAGTAAAATAAACCTTTGCCCTTGATGCGATTTAGTCCTTTTTCGCAATTAAGCATGAAATTGCTAAAATTATCTCACCAAAATTTTTATGCATCCATATAATCATGCCATAACACATAAAATAATAATAAAATAATTTCTCCGAATTGAAAATAGTAGTTTTCGAAACCACTATTTTGACTAGCACCAAAATCGAGCTATTACAATTTCCCCTATTAGGAACTTTCGTCCCCGAAAATCTTACCGGTGAATAAGTTTGGGTACTAATCCCTCATAGTCTCCTTTGTTTCCAGCATGGCCTCTTCGACTCCATGTCTCTGCCATAACACTTTTACAAGGGGGATACTCTTATTCCTTAATCATTTTACTTCTCGAGCTAGAATTTTAACAGATTCCTCTCCATAAGACATACCCGATCTAATCTCCACTTCAGTCGGAGAAATCACACGTGAAGAGTCAGAGCGGTATCGGCGTAATATGGACACATGAAACACGTTGTGGATGGTTTCCAATTCTGATGGTAAGGCTAACCTGTAAGCTACTGGCCCTATTTTCTCTATCACCTCATAAGGTCCGATGAAACCTGGACTCAATTTACCCTTTTTACCGAATCTGAGAACCTTTTTCCAAGGAGACACTCTCAAAAAATACTTTATCGCTAACCTGAAATTCGATTTCCTTTCGTTTCAAATCCTCGTAGGACTTCTGTCTATCTGAAGTGGCCTTTAAAAAATCATGAATCACCTTAATACTTTCTTCAGTCTCTTTGACTAAGTCGACCCCGTGAATTCAACTCTCTCTAAGCTCAATCCAATACAATGGCATTCAACATTTATGTCTATAAAAAGCTCCGTAAGGTGCCATTTTCAAACTCGACTAATAGCTATTGTTGTAGGCAAATTCGACCAGTGGTAGATAATTTTCCCAACTGTCTTGGAATTCCAGAACACAGCACGCAACATATCCTCAAAGGTTTGAATTACTCTCTCCGACTGACTACTGGTTTGCAGGTGGAAAGCTGTGCTAAAATTCAACTTTGTCCCCAAATCTTCTTGCAACTTCTTCCAAAACCAAGAAGTAAACCATGGGTCCCTATCCGAAACAATCGACAAGGGTACTCCATAAAGCCTCACAATCTCGGAAATGTATAAGTCAGCTAGCTTATCAAGTGAAGAGTCTGTTCGCACCGGGATAAAGTGAGCCGACTTTGTCGGTCGATCAATCACAGCCCATACGACATCTTTCTTTCTCGGAGTTACCGAAAAACCCGTCACAAAGTCCATTGTAATCGGATCCCACTTCTACTCAGGGACCATGATAGGCTGAAGTAAACCCGAAGGTACTTGGTGTTCGGCTTTCTCTTGTTGGCATACTAAGCATTTTGACACAAACTCTGAAATGTCCCTTTTCATCCCCGGCCACTAATACATTTTCTTCATATCATTATACATTTTAGTACTTCCGGGGTGTACTGAAAAACAACCACTATGTGCCTCAAGTAAAATTTTCCAAATCAACCTAGTGTCCTTAGGAATGCAAATCCTACCCCGGGACCTCAAGCAACCATCGGAATCAATCCAAAAATCTGATTCAACACTCGATTCACACTGTGTTCTCTTGGCTAGCAATTCACTGTCACTCATCTAAACTTCAAAACTTTCTTGGAGAAACGACGGTCTAGCTTTTAACTCGGCTAGAATCAAACCATACTCTGACAAGGCCGATTGGGCGTTCATTGCTCTCTCTACAAATAATGATTTTCTACTCAATGCATCTGCGACCACGTTCGCCTTACCCGGATGGTAGTTGATAATCAACTCATAATCTTTTAATAGTTTCAACCACCTCTGTTGTCTCAGATTTAAATCCTTCTGAGTCATCAAGTACTTAAGACTTTTATGATCGATGTATACAAGGCATATCTCTCCAAACAAATAATGACGCCAGATCTTCAAGGCAAACACTATGGCGGCCAACTTTAGGTCATGTGTTGGATAATTCTTCTCGTGAGGTTGCAATTGTCTCGAGGCATAAGCTATAACCTTGCCTTCCTGCATAAGTACGCATTCCAAGCCATTTAGAGAAGCATTGCTATAAATTATGAACTCTTTTCCTGATTCGGGTTGTATTAATAGTAGGGCATCAGCCAACAAACTCTTCAACTTCTCGAAACTCTGCTGACACTTATCCGACCATTCAAACTTAACTTCTTTTTGCTGTAACCTCGTCATAGGAGTAGCAATCATGGAGAAGTCCTTCACAAATCACCTGTAATAACCAACCAAACCTAAAAAACTTCTAACCTTGTTCACTTTCTTTGGTGGGTTCCATTCAACAATAGTAGAAACCTTGCTGGGATCAACCCTAGTGCCATCACTCGACACAATGTAACCCAAAAATCTGACTTCTCGAAGCCAAAACTCACTCTTACTAAACTTGGCATACAACTGATTGTTCTCAAAGTCTACAGATCGGTTCCCAAGTGTTTAGCATGTTCTACCTTATCTCTAGAATAGATTAAAATATCATCAATAAATACAACCACAAACTTATCTAAATATGGTCGAAATATTCTATCCATTAAATCCATAAACACGGTGCGAGCATTTAGCCAAAAAGGCATGAAGAGGAACTCGTAGTGACCATACCTCGTCCTAAAAGCAGTCTTAGGCACATCTGACTCTTTAAATCTCAGTTGGTAGTAGTCAGATCTCAAGTCTACTTAGAAAACCATGCTGCTCCTTTCAATTGACCAAACAAGTTGTCAATTCGCGACAACGTATATTTATTCTTGATTGTCATCTTATTTAACTGTCGGTAATCTATGCACAACTTCATGGATCCATCTTTCTTTTTCACAAATAGCATAGGAGAACCCCTACAGTGAAAAGCTTGGTCTCACAAAACCTTTTTCGGTCAACTTTGCAATTGTGACTGTAGTTCTTTCAACTCAGTTGGAGCCATTTGATACGGAGCAATCGAAATAGGCGTTGTCTCTGGCATTAGCTCTATACCAAATTCAACTTCTCTATTAAGGGGTAACCGAGGCAATTCTTCTGGAAATACATCCACATATTCACCTACAACTGGCACTGACTCAACCCTCAACTCAGACTCCTTAGTATTCATTACAAAAGCCAAATAAGCCTCACAACCTTTTCTTAAACATTTCTAGGCAGACGTTGAGGATATCACAATAGGTAAGTTCCCCGATTCATCTGATTTAACCCAAAGAGTTTCACCATCTTCACATTTCAATTTAATAACCTTTTGCCTACAATTTACTATAGCATTACGGAGTGTCAACCAGTCCATACCCAAAATGGCATCAAACTCATTGAATGGTAACAACATCAAATTGGCCGGAAAACAGTGACCTCTAACTATCAAAGGACATTTCTTTCATACTTTATCGACTATCACATGCTTGCCTAGAGGGTTCGACACTTTAATCATAAACTCCATAGAATCAACAGGTATGTTCATGTTAGACACCAATTTTATGCACACATACAAATGAGTAGAACCAGGGTCAATCAATGCAATAACAATATTATCATAGAGAGAAAATGTACCAATGATCACATCGGGAGAAGATGCATCTTCACACATATGTATGACATAGGTTCTAGCTGGAGTTCTAGCTTCTGATCTCACTGTGGTGTCTCTCATCACATTCTTGCTGCTAGCCCTAATTCTGACATTCCTCTGGGGTCTTCCTTTAGAATTTAAGCCACTTGGCCTTACACTTTGAAATTTTTCTTTCTCGTTCCTCTTGGGGCAATCCTTGATAAAATGGTCTTGAGAATCGTATCGAAAACAAGATCCATCGTTCATTCTACACTTGCCGAAATGACTTCTACCACAATGCTGGCACTCTGGTCGAGAAGATTTGACATAACCCACACTAGCCACTGATGTAGCCCAAGATTTAAAACCCGAATCTTGTTTCTTACAATCTCCGTACGACTGTCCGGCTGACACATGAGAATGAGAGTAAACAATTCTAGGTTTTTTAGACTGAGATGGAAATGACTTGCTTGCATGCCTCTTCCTTGCATCTCTAGTCTCAGCCTCGGTTCTCTTCTTTTCCTTGATCAACTCCTCGGCTTTACATGCCTAATTAACAAGCACTACAAACTCCTTCAATTCAAGGACGCCCACTGAAAACCTAATATCCTCATTAAGCCCATCCTCAAACCTTCGACACATCTTAGCTTCGGAGGACACACACTCTCGAGCATACTTACTAAGTCAGACGAACTCCCTTTCATATTTAGTAATCGTCATGCGGCCCTACTTCAAGTCAAGAAACTCCTTACGCTTTTGATCCATGAATGTCTCACTAATATATTTCTTCAGGAATTCTTTTTGTAAGAATTCCCATGTGACTCTCTCATGAGGTACCACTGAAACTAACGTTTTCCACCAGTGGTATACTGAGTCCCTCAACAAGGATATGGCACACTTCAAGCATTCTTCGGAAGTACAAGATATTTCATCGAATACCTTGATGTTATTCTCAAGCCAAAACTCTGCCCTTTCGGGATCATCATCTTTATTAGCATTGAACATTTCTCCTCCATGCTTTCGGATCTTGTCTACTGGGGGTCTATTTAATCTCAAAAAATCCATACCCTAGGGTACTACATGGACTGGTTGAGGAATAAGGGGAGGTGGAGGGGGTCGAGCATTCGGGTTCGCTCAGACGAACTCGAAGTACCATTCATTCATCATGTGGAAAAAGGCTTCCCAAGCCCTTCTCTCCCTCCCTGACTAACCATGGGAGGTTGATTATTGGATGGCACCACCCCTTCAGTAGAAGTCGGTGCATTACTTTCTACATTGTCCACCATAGTTCGATCGAGATCCATTACTATAAGAAAACATAATAAAAAAATCAGGAGCTATCACACTATCACAGTATATCTATGGCATGTATAGCTAGACTCTACACACGCTAGGTTAGCCCGAGAACCGACTAAACCTATTGTGATACCACTAAATGTGACACCCTACACCCGTGCCCTACGCTAGGATGGAATACGAGGCATTACTAAACTTAAACACATGCAGTTCCAACGTTCTCAAATCATCAAGGCTTGATCAAAATTAAAACTTTTCTGAACTTTGTCTAAACTCCTTAATATCTACCTAGAGGCCCCAAACATTCATTGGAAATCATTCGGGACCAACTCGGGTCCTTTAGCTAACTTTAGAAAAAAATAACTCATGAAACAAGGAACACGCCTGTGTGGAAGGGCAACACGCCCATGTGGTCATTATAACATGGATGTGTTGATGGCCCGTGTGACACACATGGCCTAAGCATCTAGGGACATGCCTGTGTCCTATACCCGTGTGAATTAAATTCTAAATTCAAACCTACAGTGCTTTTCACACGGCCTGACACACGCCCGTGTCTATTTCCCGTGTCCCTCACACGGCCATGACATGCCCGTGTCCTAGCCCGTATCTAAAAACCTTGACATTCTATTTTTGATGTCAGCAACCTTTAAGGGTCACACGGCTAAGGCACACGCCCATGTGCTAGGCCGTGCCCTTCACACGGCTGAGACACACGGTCGTGTCTCTACCCGTGTGTTTAATACCATGCATATTGACTAGTAAAATTTACGTGCAGGGAACAAACAGCCATGTAACACGCCCATGGGGCTGACCATGTGTCACACACGGCCTTGACACACGTCCGTGTGTCTACCCATGCGGACAATATAAGGCTATTTACCAAGCCCTATGCCACCCAACCAACATATCAAAGTCTAACTTAATATGATTTCTCAACCAACAACCATAGCTAAGGCCCATATACGTTTCATATATTCAACCATTCCAACAATTTTACATTCATGAAAGACTATCTTGAATTCATATAATGACTTTCAAAATTAGCCGTTTTCATGGCCTTATACAAAATGAGTCAATTACTAAAAGAAGCCAACACATTTGGCCCAAAACAATATGACACAAAAATAAAATCAAAAGTTCCTATACATGCCATAATCAAAATGATAAAACTAGCTATACCAAGTGCTTCAAGGATAGTGTGGCTAACTTCCCCGACGTAGGTGATGATCTACAAGCTACTTTGACAGCACTATAAGAAAATGGACAGGAAAGATGGTAAGCACGAGAGCTTAGTAAGTACATATATGCAGATAAGTGTAATAAAAAAAATATTCATCAAACAATGGCTTATCATGCTTAAATGATATTTCATTGTAAGATTACTATCTTACTTTTCACTTCCTTTATGCATACTTACTACATCTCATCACACACTACGGCCTTGTTCATGGGTTTAGTATACATACCTGTAATCATCCGTAAAATATCTCAATTTCATTCTCTCTAATAACATACCTCATTCAAATTCTCCCCAACTCGTTTTTCAAACTACTCGTTGAACACTTGAAATACTAATGGATACACGAAAAGTTTACACTTAAGTGTCATATGAGTATTCAGAGCTACCTCGTACTTTGTAATGCTCGCATTTTGAGTTAATCACGGGCCTTTTTGTCATGTCAGTACCCGGACCCCATAACTCTATCATGTAATGCCCGCTCAATGAGCTACTCACGGATCTGCACTCAAGGTAAGTACCCGGACCCATATTACATATAACATTTATCTCATGAACTCAGACATAACTCATGAGTTCAGACCATATAGTTCCTCATGACATACCTTTTGTATCCTATACTATTTTTAAGGTTCAACGGGATTTCATATTTAACCTGATGTCATCGTACTTATTTATCATGTAGATTACTATTGTATCACAATGTTTATGCTTCTATGGTAACAAGTAAGATTATAATACATGATAACAGTAAAACGTTTAAAAATAAGCTACAATGACACATTATTTACATATGTACTTACCTCGGCACAAAATGATGGGAACGAGCCTAATCCTCGTAAACTTTATTCTTCCCTCGATCAAGACCCGAATCACGTTTCTCTTGATCTAAAATGTTGAAATTTAGCTTATTTAATACACAAATCATTCATTTCAACTTGAGACTCATACTTTGGTAAAATCACCGTTTTGACCTTAAACTTCGCAAAAATTATGATTTTACCCCTAGGCCCGAAAGTTGATTTTTATCGAATTTTCTTATTATCCAAACCTAACCGAATTCATTTTATAGCTTCTCAAAATTCTCATTATTTCACGCATTTATCTCCTATTTCATAGCTTATGCAAAATGGTCCTTAGTTAGGGTTTCCATGAAAACTACTTCACAAAAGTTGTTTATTTCACAACCATGATTCATTTTCTTCCATAAAATTTTAAAAAACAACATGAATACTCTCATGGCAGAACCCTATACTTTTAACCATCTTCCAATATAGTCCCTCATTAGCTAGCTCTTGTTACAAGGGTCCTAAAAATGTAAAGAATCATCAATAAAAGCCATCTAAATCACTTACTTGCAAGGATGAGAAGTTGCTAAAATTTTGAGCTTCTAAAACCCCTAGAATGGCTAAAAATTTCGGTGGAGAGGTGAGGAAGATGATAGCCCTTTTTCTTTTGTTTTATTTTAATCAATTAAGTCACCAAATGTCACCTAACTTTGACATTTTGACCAATCTTGTCCCCTATGGCCGGCCACCTCTATTTAAAAGAGTATAATTGCCCTTTAAAGGCCTTAAATTTTGGTTCTCTAGCTATTTAACACATTTGGGTCGTAAAACAAAACCTTTTCCCTTTATGCGATTTAGTCCTTTTTCGCAATTAAGCATGAAATCGCTAAAATTATCTCCAAAAATTTTCATGCATCCATACAATCATGCCATAACACATAAGTTAATAATAATATAATTTCTCTGGCTTCAAAATAGTAGTTTCGAAAACCACTTTTCTAATTAGCCCCAAAATTGGGCTGTTACACTCTGACTTGGGTCACACGGCCAGCCACACGCCCGTGTACTGGGCCGTGTGACACACACGACTGAGACACATGCCCGTGTCTCTTCTCATGTGATAATACCTGAGCATTTTGTTTCTTAGTTTTTAAGATGCAGGGGATACACGGCTAAATCACACACCCTTGAACATGGCCGTGTATCATACACGGTTGAGACACACGCCCGTCTGTCTACCCGTGTGGACAGAATAAGGCCAATTTCCAAGCCTTATTTCTCACCTAAATATGTCTTCCACTTACATTAACATTTTAACATATTCCTAAGTCAATACAAAATGTTAAAATCAAGTCAAAACCGAGTCTTATGCATGACCTATCATTACCTATGTTCAAGTGTTTAAACTTACCAAATACACATATATATACATATAAGTATATTTTCTCATTTATACTTACTTAAAACCATTTATCATTAGATTTATATGCTTTTCATCACACAACCATTTCAAACACATCAAACAGAATAAGGACTTATACAATTTTCATCAAAATATACTTAATACTAGCCATTTCAATGGCTAGTTACAACCAAAGCATTATCATGCTATCATTGGCCAAATTAACCTATACATGCCATTATAACCAGAATTAATTTTACCATTTGCATTGAATGGACTGATGGATAGTGTGAAATATCTCCGCCAAGCTTCCAACCCAACGAGCTTCTGTATTCCTTTAAAATAAGGAAATTAAAAACAATGTAAGCTCTTAAGCTTAGTAAGTTCGTATAACTGAGAATTTAACTTACCACAATTTTATAAACATAAGGTAAACACACATTTCATTCCCAAGTCGTGTTGGCCAAGTGCCTAAACACATACCCTCATCAACCATGTCAGTCACTATAATCCGTATAATAGCTTAAATTCACGAATGTACGTAGTCATCAAGCAAGATTCATACAAATATTTCTTCCATCACATTTTTCAATATATCATGGATGAACAAAGTCATCAAGTATGTTCCACATTCATGTATTGAGTACATCATCCTTCAATGTATCAAACGATATCCTTTCCATTTTCAAATATTTCTCTCATCGTGTGATCAAGTAGCATGTACAAAGCATATTAATCATATATATCTCATATAAATATCAATAAACTTGTATGAGCACAATAATAACCTTTTTCCGCATACACATACTTTCAACATCATGTATTCAAAAATCATGTATAGTTCATGTCCATGTAATTCAAGTATGTTCTTATGAAAATTCATCTCAAATTCTCACTGTCTCATATCAGGATTTTTACCCGTTGAATTTATTTGAAATATCAATGGATACACATGTAGTACACTCGATGTGTAAAAAACTACAATCTGTCAATTCATATTCAGAGGTACCTATAAGGGCACATGTAACACCCTCTAACCTTTATCTATCACCAAAATCAGGTTACGGAGTATTACCAGACGATCAAATACAAACATTTACATAATTAACCACACAAAAATATCATAACTCAATCATATCGTCCCTTTTATGAGCCCTTGAGGCCCAAAACACGTGTTAGAAACAAATTGGGATTTAATCGTGTTAAATGGGGCTAAATTATTCAAGGGCATCATATGAGTTGCTCCTACTGTTGCAGAATATTGGCTCGAGGCTACCGAGCATATTATGATAGATCTTGACTACACTCCCACTCAGAAATTGAGGGGTGCTGTGTCCCTACTCTGGGACGAAGCTTATCAGTGGTGGCTCACCATTGAGCAAGGTGCTCAGACTCAACGAGTGAGCTGGGACTATTTCAAGAACGCATTCTAGGGTAAGTATGTGGGGGCGAGTTATGTTGAGGTTCGCCGACATGATTTTATGAGCCTTGTTCAGGGTGACCAGTCTATGGCTGAATATGAAGCTGAGTTTTTGCGACTGAGTAGGTATGCACTGAGTTGGGTAGTGTAACACCCCTAACCCATATCCATTGCCGGAGTAGGGTTACGAGGCATTACCGATCAATGTACAACATTTAGCTTACATTTATTAACCTCAAGCATTCATTCTCATATATAATTCAAATCAATCACATTGTCCCTTATAAGGGCTTACGAGGCCTTAATCGTGCTTTAGAAGTGGTTCGGGACTAAACCAATAACATACAAAAATTTTAGAAAACTTAGAAATTTTTCAATCATACAGGGGTCACATGCCCGTGTGAACAGGCTATGTGCATCACACAGCTAGTAGACACACCCGTGTCTTAGGCCGTGTGGAAGCAAGTGTAACACCCCTTACCCATGTTCTAAGCCGGAACAAGGTATGGAATATTACAGATCACGAAAACATGAATTCACATATTTACCTGATCTTACATAATTAATCCCTCTAGTTTGAACAAAAATAGATAACATTAACAGATATACATAAATACAAGTAAATTATCAAATTTTGAAAAGTAATATTTTAAACCAAATTAATTATGACATATGACAAAATCATTCAGCCCTCTATACATGCCATAATTCCAAAATAGTGTTTACAAAATAACAAAAAGTATTGATAGTGTGGATGTGTGGATGGGTCTCTGACGATCTCCAAATCTCGAGCTGGCTTAGTAACTTTATAAGACAAGAAAAAGAAAAGAAGGTAAGCATATAGCTTAGTAAGTAAGTACAAAATTGATATTCAATTTATCAAAGTAAAACAATCATACTAGTATATAATCACATATTCAGGACAGGCTATTTTCTGCAGTCCCAGTTTAAAAAAAATCATATCTCGAGCTAAAAAACTCGAAATCCAATTCCGTAAATTTTCCCTGAAACTAGACTCATATTTCTACTTACTAATTTTTTTCTAGAATTTTTGGTAGGGCCAATTACTACAGTTTATTAGTTAAAGTCTCCCCTATTTCAGGGTACGAATACTCTGACCCCTGTGCACTATGAACCAAATTTCTCCCTGTACAGAATTCCAACGACCATGCCGTTTGTTTCCCATAAAAATATACTCAATAAGGAATCCATTCATATAAGGTATGACTCTTAATAATTTTTTTACAAATTATGGTGAATTTTTAAAGTCAGAACAGGGGATCTCGAATTTATTCAGACCCTGTTTCACAAGAATTCAAATATCACACAATATAGAATTCTTTTGCTTCCCCTATTTCTTTTATGTGAAAATAGACTCATCAAGATTTATTTTCATATATCATTTTAATTTTTATTCAATTTCCACGATTTTTGGTAAATTTTTAAAATCATGTAACTGCTGCTGTCCAACACTGTTTTATTTCTAACATTCACTCTTGCATAATTCCACCTAGTCCTTTTTGTTATACCAGAATTCACTCAATTATCGAGCACATAGCTCCTAACTTTTCATAAACATAAATTTTCACATATTCACCTTATAATAACTTTCACATATTACCACTTTATCGGTTTTCCCCGTTGAACTCAACGGAAAAATAACAAATATACCATTCTTTACACATATTTCCCCCTTCCACACTTACAGCCGAAGCTATATGATACGCATAGTAGCCTGCACTTAGTACTACACATGCGATCAACAATCCGGTACACGTAGTAGCCTGCACTTAGAACTACACACGTGACCTCATCATCTGATACACGTAGTAGCCTCCACTTAGTACTACACACGTGATCGAAGTCATTGAGTACGCATAGTAGCCTGCACTTAGTACTACACATGCGACTTAACAGTATGATACACGTAGTAGCCTACACTTAGTGCTACACACGTGTATTCACAATGGGTCATTCGTATTGTTCCTGTTCCAAAGTTTCAACCGGAAAATCTTTCCTTTTTCACTGTTAACACTTATTCATAATCTAATTAAATTTGCAAATTCCATCATTTAATCATTCTATGGACAGTCACCAATTCATATGATAACAACATAAAATAAAATAAAAAAATCGATAAATTATTCATGTACGAACTTTAGATCGATTCTATGGACAGTCATCGAAAGCTTTTCTTTTCCCCGATCACGATCGATTCCACGTCTTTCTTGATCTATAACAAAACATTTAGGTCATTTAACACTCATACTATTTATTTCAATCCAAAAATCACATTATGGAAAAATTACGTTTTTGCCCCCTAACTTTTACAAAATTATGATTTTTCCCCTAGGCTCGGAAATTTAATTTCAGCCCTTATTCTTATGTTTTATGACATGGTGAATATTTTTCTCTTCTATGGAAACATCAAATTCTCACTCTAACATGTACTTATGAACATTAGGTATTTTTACTGATTTTGTCGTTTTGCTCGTTTTGCTTGTTTTTACTTAAAACCGAGTAGCACAAGTTGTCTAACATAATTTAAAACCTCATATTCTATCATAAAACACCAAAATACACAAATTTCACCTATGGGTATATTTCCAAATATGAACCCTAGGTTGAATTATTGTTAACATAAGCTAAATCGAGCTACCGGAATTTCAAAAACATAAAAATCATTAAAAACGGGGCTTGAAATCACTTACTATGAAGCTTGAAAGTTGAAGAAACCCTAGCTATGGAGAGAGGTGAAATTCGGCCAAGCTTAATGATGATGAACACATTTTTGTGTTATTTTTCCCATTTTATTTCATTTAATATACAAATGACCAAAATGCCCTTACTACTAAACTTTCCAAAAATTCCATCCTTGTCCAATTTTTGTCCATAGACTTAGACATTGGTCAAATTTCTATTTAAGACCTCCTCATTAATATTCCAAAGCAATTTCATACTAAAAACTTCTAGAATGCAAGCTTTGCAAATTATTCGATTTAGTCCTTAATTTCAATTTAAGCACTTTATGCATAAAATTTCATCACGAAATTTTCACACAATCATGCAATCATATCATGAACCTCAAAATAATTATAAAATAATTATTTCTATCTCAGATTTGTGGTTATGAAACCACTATTCCGATTAGGCCCTAATTCGGGTTATCACAGCAGGGCATACATACTGGCTTGCATCACACGGTCGAGGACATACCCGTGTGCCAGGCCATGTGAAAACTAGATGGTATACTGACTTGGGTCACATAGCCAACCACACGCCCGTGTGTCTAGCCCGTGTGCCCTACAAAATGGCCACACATGCCCGTGTGCTAGGCTGTGTGCCATTTTGGGGGTACACTAACTTATACCACATGGCTAGTCACACACCTGTGTGTGACACCGTGTAGAGCAAACTGACTTCAATTCAATTTCAACATCAAGGGACACACGGCCGTATAACCTAATCGTGTGTCACACACGGCTGAGACACATGCCCATGTCTCTACCCATGTGAACAAAAATAGGCCATTTGCAAAGCCAAACTGCCAGCCTTTTTGTACATACCTACACAAGCTCAATGGTGTCATTTTAAGTCACAAATGTGCAACCAAAGTTCACCAACCAATACATAATCATACCATATCCATTTCAACTAAATTCAATACTCAAATCCATACCATTCACCTATTCAAATACCAAATAATTTAACTTGCTTTACTAAACATAACTCACACATATAATTCATTTAGCAAAACCAATCCAAACACAGATAACCACTTCAATCCCATTCTTTCATTATAGGTCTATTACAAACATTAAAAGTAGAACTAATTGCACATTCATAAGCATCATCAAGTTCATCATCTTATGCCATCTCAAATGGCCGAAATACATATCCATCAAACATACCAAAATGGCTCAAGCCTAAACATGCCATATAACATATATAGATAGCTTCAAAAGTAACAAATAGATGATCGTTAGCGCAATGAAGTCTCTGATGATTCCCAGATCTGAGCCAGCTTCGTAAATCTATAGAACATTGAAAATTAAAAAGAGTAAGCTATAAATCTTAGTAAGTTCGTTCGTGAACATGAAATAATCACAACATTCATTACCAATTCAAAATAGATAATATCATTAACATTTAAAGCATCAATTCACGAGCTAACATCAACTTTATTCATATCATCATTCATGAGTTCTCAACTTCATCTAACTCGATACTTGAATAGTTTTTCGTACATACCTGTACCGATACTTTCTATTTCTCATCAATACTCTTATCAAACCTCTCCGGTTTATCAATGCTCATAATAAAAATTCATCGATATTCCTATTCCATAGTCCAACTATGGTTTTACACATCCATTGCCATGGCCCTGTCATGGTATTTCATTTACATGTCATAACCCAGTTATGGTCTTATTATTCGATTGCCATAGCTCGACTATCGTCTTATTCAGCAACTTGCCTTACTCAACTTGTACATTTCATGTAATATCTCAACATTTATCGAATAGAATAAATACTATCTCAATTTAATCCACTCAATAAATGTATACACATTTAAGTTCAATTATATGAACTTACCTCGTTTTCGGAATTGACTGATCGGATCGACTATTCGACAACATTGCTTTTCCCCCAATCTAAATCCAAATTCTTTCTTTCTTGATCTATATGAATTCAAAATTAACTTATTTATTCATCTACTCATTCAATTTAGTCCATTGGCATATTTGATATTAGCTCCTAAACTTTCACGATTTCACAATTTAGTCCTTATTTCACAAATACACAAAATTCACATAATTTCATTATACACTAGCTTAGCCAAATTACCTATAAGTCCCTAGCAGCCCATAGCTTTCATTTATTTCACATTTCAACCCTCAATTTACACATTTCACAATATAAGCCTATTTGACATTTTTGTCAAAAATCACTTTACAAAACATTAAAATCTATCATCAAGCTTTCATGTTTCATCATTAAACATCAAAGAACTCATAGAATCAACAATGGAAACTCTTAAAATCTTTAACAGTTTCAAAATTAAAGGTACGGGCTAGCTAGATTAAGCTGCAACAATTACAAAAACATAGAAATCATCAAAAATCGAGCTAAAACCATACCTTAATCAAGCTATGTGTGTATCGAACCCTAAATGAACAAAATTAATTCTTTCTCTTCTTCAATATTCAGCCAATAAGAAGAAAGATGGACAAAATTCCTTTTTTTTCGTTTATCAACTTTTGTTATTGAATTACTATATTAACCTTACTAATAAACATATAAAATCATATAATGGATGTCCATTAATGTCAATTAACACTTAAAATGGTCTAATTACCATTTAAGGCCATCATATTTAAAAGAAACAGTCAATTGACACCTTTAACAAGTAGAATGCAACTTTTACATTTTATGAGATTTAGTCTTTTTTCTCAAATTGAGCAATTAAACGATAAAATTAGCTCACAAAATTTTCAAACATAGATACTATCATGATTTAAACACCAAAAATAATATTAAAATAATACTTCAACCTCATATTTGTGGTCCCAAAATCACCGTTCTGATTTGACTCAAAAACAGGCTGTTACAGGTAGCATCTGACTACAACAAGTGTATGAGGTTCGAGGAAGGATTAATATATAATTTGTGGGTTTTGATAGCTCCTCAGAGGGAGCTGGTTTTTGCGATCTTAGTTTGCAAAGGAAAATTATTGGAAGAAGTAAAGCGCACTGAGCGCGAGTGGCGTGATCATGAGAAATATCAAAATAATATTAAGAGGGATTCGGGTCCCTCTGGTTCTAGTCAGCGTCCTAAGAAGCAGGTGAGATTCGATAGGCCCTCGAGGGCTGAGACACCAGCTGTAGTGACTGAGATTCAGCTGTGCAGTGATTCTAGGAAGCTTCATTCAGGCGAGTAACGTGCCTCCGTTGTAGGTCGATGGAGCATCGAGTTAGAGATTTCCCCTGTCGATCAGATCCAGTGTTAGATGTGGCACAGACTCTGGCTCTCAATCCTGTTCTACTTCCGAGATAGGTTCAGCAACCGTTCAAGGGTCGTGGTACTGGTAGGGTTAGTAATGGATCTAGGAGAGGATAGCGAACACCAAGTAGAGCCACAGGTCAGGCTAAGGCTCGTCAGCTGGCACTAGTTTATGCGGTTAGATGTCGCGATGAGAGCGATGATGCTGATGTCATTGCAGGTACTTTCTTTAATCATTATGTTCTGTATTATGCTCAGATTGATATCGGCTCTACTAACTCATACATAGCTAGTGTTGTTTTTGTAAATCTAGGTTTAACCGCTGAGAATATTGCTAGAGAGTTTTTTGTGATTAGTCCTTTGGGTCAGTCAATTTGAGTTGAAAGAGTATATAGACGGGTAACCTTAGAGCTCTAGGGTATGGTATTTCCAGATGATTTAATGGAATTACCCTTCAATGAGTTTGATTTAATTTTGGGAATGGATTGGATCATTGAGTATCGGGTCAGTCTAGACTATGCAACTAAGAGGGTAACTCTAAGATCAACTGATAAAGACGAGGTGCTCATGGTTGGTGAGCATCGAGATTACCTCTCTAATGTAATCTTTGCTCTTGTAGCAGGGAAGGTAGTCTGAAAGGGGTGTGAGGTATACCTTGCTTACGTATCTGATTCTGATCCCAAAAAACCTTTAGTGGGAGATATCCACATCGTGAGGGAATTCCTAAACATCTTTCCCGAGGAAATTCCCAGAGTACCTCCGGATAGAGAGGTGGTGTAACAGCATATTTTTAGACAAATTGAAACAGTGGTTTTGGAATCACAAATCTGAGGTCAAAATATTTATTTTATTTTTATTTTGAGGTCTACATATGATAGTATGATAGTGTGAAAATTCTGTTAACAAATTTTATCGTTTGAATGCTTAATTTGATAAAAAGGACTAAATCGCGTAAAGTGCAAAAATGGTGTTCTAATAGATAAAGGTGCCTAATAGCTATGGAACCTTAAAGTGGAGGTCCTTATGTGGTAATTAGATCATCAGTGTGTTAGTGGACATTTATGAGATTGGTATTGTTGAATTTGATTGAAATTAAAAAGTTAATTAAGTAAATTAGTAAATTAATATTAAAATAAATAAAATGAAACCAATTTTTATCTCTTATAATCTCCTCCAACCGAATATTCAAGGGAAAGAAATCCATTTTTTTCATCTAGGGTTCGGTCACTTTGAGGCTTGATTGGTACGTAATTTTTGTCCCGTTTTTAATGATTTTTATGTTTTCGGAGTCGCTGTAGCTTAATCTAGCTAGTCCAGGGACTAATTTGCAAAACTATCAAAGTATTAGGGTTTTACCATTGATGAATATGTGTGTATTTTGATGTTTGATGATAGAAAATGAATAGTTGTTAAATAAACATCATTTGTTAAGTGATTTTGGGTGAAATTGCAAATTAGGGATTTATTTATGAAATATGAAAATTTTGTGGTAGAAATGTGAAATAAATGAAAAATATGGGCTGCTATGATAATAATAAAAATTCAGCTAGCATGGGTAGGGACTTAATTGCATGAATTTGTATTTTAATGTGCTAGGGATTGAATTGTAAAGATGTTTAACTATTAGGGGCAAAAGTGTAATTTTGACAAAATGTGATTTTTGGGTTAAATTGAATAGAATGATAATGAATTAAATTAAATTTGATATTATATAGATCAAGAAAAATGAAATTTGGATCTAAATCGGGGGAAAAATAAAGTATTGGACTAGTCAATCCATTTTATCGTTTTTGTGAATCGAGGTAAGTTTGTATGTTAATAAGCATTAATATAATTGTGTTTTAAATACATTATTATTGAATTAATTGTTAATATGATCTTACGGATATGTTTGATGAAGATTCGGCAATTGGAAATCCTGGTTGAACCTTAGGAATAGATTAGGGTACGTATGACATGTCATTAGAGGTTATGTGTTTGGGTGCTGGTCCGTACGTCCTACTGATGGCTGATTTATCTGGCATGCATTATGAGTTCTCGTCATCTTGTGTGAGTAGCACCGTGTAGCTACGTCATGACCGTCAGCCTGTGTGAGCAGACCTGTTGATAGCTTAAGAGTGAGCATTATATGAGATATGAGATTGAGATAACTTTAGCTATGTATTTGGAACTTAGGGTGCAAGATTCCGGGGTATCCTATATTATTCTGAATGGTTCAACGAGTACATCAAGGATATGGATGAGTATGAAATTGATACAATTTGATATGGATATGTACATGAAACATACAAGCATTGAATCGAAGAAACTTGTGAATTTCATATCTAATCTTGTGAATGAATATGTAATAGGTTTGTGGATCAATATGAGTTATATTATGATATGTTTAATTATTTATTAATTGCTTAAATTTCGTATATATGGTAAGTTGATTTTATTACTATACGAACTTACTAAGTTTTATAGCTTACTTTGTTTACTTTTCCGTGTTTATAGTGATTATTGAAGTCTACTCGGATTTGGGAGTCGTCGGAGATCTTATCAGACTATCAAGCTATCATTTTGGTACTATTGAACTTGTGTATTTGGTTATATGGCATGTATAGGAGTTGTGGTCAATATGATTATATGTTTATAATGGATTTAGCCAATTTATTCAGTTTGTAAATGAAGTATGTTTTGATTAGGTGTATAGCCATGTGATTTGGCTTATTTTGGTATATTTACCTATGTATATATATCTATATGTACGTATTCCCTTTTTTGATGTGGTTTAAAATTTCCATGTGAATGGTTGTTTGTGGATTGGTAGCTTGAGTATCAAATAGTTGAAATTAAGATTGGTATGTTTATGGTTTTAGGCAAAATAGTGCATAATTAAAAGTGGCCATTTAAGTGATTTGAGAATGAGAAATTTGTATGAATTTAATGGTTTACTGTGAATACTTGTGTGTCTTGTGGTTGATGGTATGTAATTAGCATGAATTAGGCTTGGTTGAGATTGGTTTGAATGTCTATGTATGCCATGTTATATGTCATTTTGTCCACACGGGCAGAGACATGGACGTGTGTCTCAGTTGTGTGTGACACAGGGTCAAGTGACACGACCGTGTGTCCCCTAGTGTTTAATTAGAAACCAAGTCAGTATGCTCCACACGACCTATGTTAAGTACAGGATAAGATAAGTTGTTAAGGAATTTGTCATACAATCTAATAGTCTATTAGAAGAGTTGTTAACAGCAGTTACTCTCCATTCTTGTATAAAAGACCTACTAGTGTATTGATCAAAGCAATCAAGAATATCAGAATATTCATTTGTTTTATTCACATTTATTTTTCAATTTCTCTTTGTAAATTCCTTCACTTTTGTACTTACAACATGGTATCAGTCGCCTAACATTCCTAGAGGTTCTTCTAGCTGTGTCCATGGCAAATTTCGCTGACTCCACTGCTGCTGATCGTGGAAGTCCCAACCTCTCTGGTGTATGGTTAGTTAAAACGTTTCCTAGGCATGACACTGATAAACGCCAAATGATACATGTTTTTACCCCAAATACTTAGCATATTTATGGATGTTTACTACTAGATTTATGGATTTTGGTGCTTTTAATCCGGTTATTTCATGTTTTGTACCCAGGAGAGCACCAAGAGTCAAGAGGAGCCAAAAACGAGCTAAAAAGGGGACAAAACGGACCAAATCGAGAAGACCCACACGGCCTAAGCCTTGCCACACGGGCAGCTCACACGCCCATGCCTTTCGAGGGTGTCGACCAAGGTTTACACGACTCACACGGCCGTGGTAATTTAACGGATCGTACACAGCCTGGCAACCATGTCACACGGCTGTGGCACACGGGCGTGTCCCTTTTTCAAGGAGTTGTATTCTACTCGGAAAAAGGATACTTAGGGGGGAAGAAAGCCAATCAAAAGCCTATATAAACACCCTAAGTATGACCTAGAAAGGGGGCTGGCTCTCCAGAACTTTTTTGGAACACAGAACCACACGCCGGGAATTACTTGAAGGAAGCCAGACGATCCATCTTAAAAGCCGGAGCTACTCCAAGACTGAAGATCTCTCTCAGAATTCCTTCAGGGGTTTTAGAGTTTTCTTTATGTTTTGTTATTTTCATACTTTTGAGATGTACTCTTATTTTATTATGAACTAAGCCCCTTAATACCTAAGGGGGATAAAACCTATGATGGATCTTGTTATTATTATCTGAAGTGTATGATAAATACTTGATTTGTTCTTAATTATGTGATCTTAATGCTTGAGTTAATATTTCGAGTATTAATTCATGATTTGATGTGCTTATGCAGAGGAGGAATAGACCCTGCCTAAGAGTAGATTTGGCATAATTAAGCGAAGTTGATCGAACGCCTAGAAATAGGGTTACGAGATTTTGTCGGATTAGGGTGAAACTTAATAAGGGGATCCATAGATCGAGTTAATGCAACCCTAGAGCGTTAATTAGAGAAAAGTCTTGGTTATTCAATCTAGGGATTAGATGTTATTAGTCTTGAATAGGGATAATAACTTAACTTAGGGATCTCTACGGAACAAGTCAAGTGAATAAATCGTCCGGTTCAAAGTCAGATAACAAGTGAAATCTAGGTGGATTCCTCCTTAGGTGTCGTCTTTATTAATTGCTTCTCTTCAAGTCCTTTTCCAAATTCTCTCTTCACTTTAATTAAATTAGTTAATTAGTTTAGATAATTAGTTTAATAAACAAACCCTTTTATTCTTAGGCTAGATAATAAAAAGATAGTTATTACTAGTACTTTTGGTTCCTTTGGGTACGATATCCCGGTCTTGCCATTACTATACTATTGTTCGATAGGTACGCTTGCCTTTTCGTTGTGATAATAGTTAGTCTAGGTTTGATCTTCATTATAAATATTTATTACTTGTTACAAATCACTACAATCAAGTTTTTGGCGCCATTGCCGGGGAACTGAAATATTAGGAACACTAAATTTTTATTACTTTAACCATTTATTTTTCTTGCAATTTTATTTTATTTTCTTATTTATTAATTTACTTTTTCTTTCTCTTGGCAGGTTTTTATAGTTTATGACTAGAAGAATCAGGACCCTTACTTGTTGACGAAGAAATCGATCGAACAGTTCGTAGAAATCAAAGAGAAATAAGGCGTAGTTTACGATACACAGAAAATGAACAACAAGACAATACTCAACCTCCAACCGACGAGATGGTTGAAAACCAAGACAATCAGCTGCCTCCTGCAATTGCAACTAATCAAAATCTTGCTCCACGTACTATGTATGACTATGCTAAACCCTCTTTAACAGGAACTGAATCAACTATAGTTAGACCTGCTATTGCTGCGAATAATTTTGAATTAAAACCTAACACTATTTAGATGATACAGCAGTTTGTTCAGTTTGATGGCTTGTAGGATGAAGATCCCAACACTCACTTAACAAATTTACTGGAATTTTACGATACATTCAAAATCAATGGCGTTTCTGATGATGTCATCTGTCTTTGGTTATTTCCTTTCTCACAGAGAAACAAAGCTAAACAGTGGTTGAACTCGTTACCATGAGCGTCTATCACTACTTGGGAGCAAATAACCGAGAAATTTTTACTAAAATATTTTTCGCCAGCTAAAACGGCTAAATTACGCAATGATATCTCTTCTTTTGTGCAGATGGACTTAGAAACACTTTACGATGCATGGGAGAGATACAAGGATCTATTGAGAAGGTGCCCTCACCAAGGGTTACCTCTATGGTTGCAAGTTCAAACATTCTACAATGGTGTGAATCCCTCGACAAGGCAAATGATTGTGGAACTATCAACAATAAAACACCGGAAGATGCCTACGAATACATAGAAGAGATGTCACTGAACAACTATCAGTGGCAAGTCATGAGGACTAAGCCAACAAAAACAGCTGGCGTTTATAACATCGATTCAGTGTAATAACCCGAAATTCACGGGCACCAGAAAAGTGAGTTATAGGGCCTCCGTCTTAGTGAAATAAGTTCGAAAATAATTATTAAAAATATTTATGAGCCTAGTGGTGTGTCTAATTAGGATCTAATTAGGTGAATTTAGCTTAATTTAGAGTAAGTAATAAAAAGGATTAAATTGAATAAAGGGTAAAAGTTTAATTATAAAGCAATAGAAAATAAAAAGGATTAAAATGGCAATTAAGCCATTGACTACAAATGAGGCGGCATATTGGTGAAATAAAATCAAAGATTTTTTTTAGGTTTTATATATTATAATGATTATTATTATGGTTTTATATTAAATTATTATAATTATTAATTAACATTATGGTTTTATATTAGATTATTATTATTAGCATTATTATTAAATAAATTAAATAGAAGACAATTGTATGGTAATAAAATATACATGTGTAAGAATTGTATTGGTACAATTGTAATTTAAATATTTAATTACTTATAATTTAAGTATAAAGATATTTTATAATTATTAATTGTATTAATTAAATCATGAGATTTTTATTTGATAAGCAAATTAGATAATGACATTTGTAATAATATAAATATGTACACTTGTTATATAATTATTAATTTACTTAATATTAAAGTAAAAGATATTTTAATATATGATATTAATATTATATTATGTTAATAAAATAATAAAGCATAAAAAGAATTAAGGAAACAAAGAAACAAAACAAAAGAAATAGAAACGAAGCAGGGAACAAAACGAAAACAGGGGAAGAAAAAGGGAAAGAAAATAAAAAGGGAAATTGGGATTTTAAAGCTTCAAGTTTAATTGGTAAGCTTAATTAAGTCATTTTCTCTTAATTTTGAAATTTTAGAAGCTTTAAGACAAGTTTTGATGAAATTAAGTTGATAATTCAAGAGTTTATATGTTTCCAAATATGGTTCATGTTGGATAAATTATGGAATTATGGATTTAATTTAATGAATTCTAAGTTAGAATTGATTAAGGGATTAAATTGTAAACTAGGCTATAAGTTTTATGTTGAAGGGACTAAATTGAAGAAATTTTGAAATTAGGGAAATATGCTGGAAATTTTATAGTTAAATATAAGTTTAGACAAAATTTGAATAGAAAAAGAGAGTGAATTGGATTAAGAAAATAATTAAGTTTAGTTAGGATTAAATTGGGAATAAGGTAGGAATTGTTTAGAAATTTAATTATTTATTATAATTAATGCTGTAAATAATAATATAAATTACTATTATTTTCGTAGCCAACAAAGAACCTGAAACGTCAGCATCAAAAGGAAAGGAGAAAGTCATCGAGGACTAAAACAGGAGAATTACGGTGTGTATTACTATAATTCAAATTTTAATTATTATTGATTGCTGAAATTTTAATTGTTATGTATGGTAAGTAAGACTTGAGGTAAGTATGTGATTATTTGAAAAGTGTATTGATTGAAAAATAAATAAATGGTGACAATTGTATGGTGTTGATGGTATAAACTTGTGTGAAAATTAATTTGTATATGAATTAAGATAATAGATATTTGAATTGAATGAGTATTGAAAATTTTTGTGTTAATAAAATTGAAATTAGAAAAAGTAAAATAATACCCTATTAACTTGTCGGACTAGATTTTATACAAATGGCATGCCATTGGATTTGTGATGTGATGAGGAGATTGTAGTTCGGCCGAGAAGATGTTTCTGTTATTATATACTTCGATTTATCCGAAGAGGCACTTAATGCCTTACTGGTGTGTTATAGGGGATTTAAAATATTCTGGTGTGTTTGGGTTGGACATTCTGGTGTGTTTGGGTAGAAATCCACGTATCTGTCATAGTCCGAGCTTTGTTAATAAGGTAAATAATTGAAATGAAATTTTGAGAATGAGATTATTTGTTTTAGCACTATTGAAAAGTACGAGAAAGAATGTATGAACTAAATTATGAATTGAGTTAGTATGAGAAAAATGAATTATGAATTTAAGATTTATGAAGTAAAATAATTATATATAAAAGTATTTTAAATAATTATAAAATTTATGGTTGATGTTTGTAATTTATTAATGTTAAATAGTCTTGATTTATAGTAATACCACTGAGTATATCCATACTCAGCGTACGGTTGTTTCCGTGCGCAGGTTAGTAGAATTCAAGTGTCCCGGCTCAGCATCTAGAACAATCCCGGCTCCAACACAAACTTGGTGATGTATATTTTTCTTTTGGGTAAAGGTGGCATGTACATAGGTGTTGTTTAGTCACTTGAATATGTATATTACTTTGAGTAGTGAAAGATGAATTATAAGATTTAGATGGTTAAATGAAATGGTAAGGAAAGTACATGATATTTTGATACATGAACATTAAGTTGTTAAATGAATGAAGTTTATAAACAATTTTGAATGATGCTATGATAGTTATTAAGTTAAAATTATGTTAATGATATAAATATTAGTTATATGAATGTGAAACATTGGTGTTAGTGATTTTGGTTTGAATTTGCAGGAGGTTTAGGTAAAAATAAGCAGAAATGCTGTCGAAATTTTTTTATAAAAAAAAAAATTGGAATACTCGAACAAGTCTCGTTCTACTTTTAATACGTGTTTGAACTTCGAGAGTCCAAGATAGGGATTTAATTATTATATTATACTATGAAAGTTATATTAATTGTAAATTATTCGTAAGTTGCCTGATATGTCCAGTAATGCCTCATAATCTCATTCCGGCGACAGTTTGGGGTTAGGGGGTGTTACATTCAGTCACCATGATCTCTAATTAGATAGAACTTCTCAATAAAAAGATTGATAGTTTTGTTGGTTCTACGCAGGTACATCCAGAAATGAGGCGTGACTCAAGTGGAGGAGGTGTGCATACAGAATACCAATCCTTCAATCCTACAACTAAAGAAGAACAAGTCAACTATATGGGTAATAGTAACTTTAGATCTCAAAATAACCCATACAGTAATACCTATAATGCAGGTTGGAGGAACCACTCAAATTTTTCCTGGGGAGGTCAAGGGAATCAAAAGCCACGAAATCCTCAGGGTTTTCAACAGCCACCTTATCACCAAGAGAAGAAGCCGAACCTTGAAGAGATGCTCCCTAAATTCATCTCGGTGTCAGAAACCTGTTTTCAAAATACCGAGACTGCACTTAAGAATCAACAAGCATCGATCCAAGGACTCGAAACTCAGATAGGCGAGCTGTCCAAACTAATCTCCGAAAGACCACAAGATAGCCTACCAAGTAATACTAAACCTAATCCGAGGGAACACCTCAATGCAATTAGTGCTCAAAATAAGGACGTACTCGTTATACCCGAGCCAAAAATACAGCAAAACAACGCGATGAACAAATGACGAGAAGAGTTAAACGATAATGATCCCAAACAGGTAAGTACGAATCATGATCCTCATGTGCCATATCCTAAAGCAGTGACAAAAGACAGAACAGAAGAACAATTCGGTAAGTTTGTCAAACTCTTAAAGAAATTACATATTAACTTACCCTTTATTGAAGTTCTTTCACAGATGCCCAACTCAGCAAAATTCTTAAAGGAACTTCTGAGCAATAAAAGGAAATTAGACACTACATCGCATGTGGAACTCAATGCAGTTTGCTCAACTATTCTAAAGAATAAGCTAGCTAATAAATTGCAAGATCCAGGGAGTTTTATAATTCCTTGCTTAATTGGTAGTTTATCTGTGAATAATGCTTTAGTTGATTTAGGGGCAAGTATAAATGTTATGCCCTATAAAATGTTTAAACGACTAGGTCTTGCTAAACCCAAACAGACTAGGATGAGCATAAAATTGGCTGACAAAACAGTTAGATTTCCTAAGGGTATTATTGAAGATGTTCTCGTTAAAATTGATAAATTTATTTACCCAGTAGACTTTGTTGTCTTAGATATGGATGAGGATAACGAGGTACCTTTAATTTTAGGACGACCCTTTTTAGCAACTGCCAGAACCATTATTAATGTAGGCACAAGGGAGCTAACACTTCGTACAGGTGACGACGCAGTAACACTCCAAGCACGCGATTCAATCAAAACCCTTAAAACTCAGGATAATGCTATAAAACCTATCGATGATAAAGCTAATATTCAATCATCCTTGCAGGAACCTTCTCGAAACAAGACAACAGAGAAAGTGCACTACTATCATGAAATGAACAAAGATGCCCATGAAGAATGAAGGCTACGGATAGAGGAGCTAGACGAATGGCGAGAACACAAACCGAGAAAACATGATAAACCAAAACTATGCCAAAATAAGCCCGATACCTCTCCTAATCAACTTACGGTTGGTGATAAAGTCTTACTAGATGACATTGATCCTCACATTGTCACTACCACACCGAATGAGGAAATCCCTCTTACGGTACTTAGTATTTTTCCATTCAGCAATGGAGGTGAGTCATCTCAAGTTCGGCACTTTTAAGGTAAACAACACCCGATTAAAACCTTATTTTAAAACTGACAACAGGAATGAGGAGTATGAACTCCTCAAACCACCATGATCATTCAACGGAGAGGTAATTCGAGCTTAGACTATAAATAAGCGCTTCTCGGGAGGCAACCCGAGCACTAACATATTTTGATTTCTTTATTTTTTTTAATTTCTAACACTTTGAATCATTAACTTAATCTTTGAATTGCACAGTTTTTCAGCACACACGGCCAGGAACACGGGCGTGCCTAAAGCTGTGGCCAAACAGGGGAAGAGACACAGCCGTGTTGAAGCAGGACATGATTTCCCAAAAACACGGGGTGCGATAAATCCCCACGGCCGTGCGACATGGTCGTGGGTGAACTTGATAGGAAGAATAAGGGCGTCGGATAGAAAACCACGGGCGTGCCAGGGACAAGGCTTGATTCTGTTTCTTCGACACGGGAGTGAGACACGCCTGTGCCATTAAACCGTGGACAACAATACATGGGCGTGCTACCATAAAACACGGGCGTGGGAGAAGTGAACAAAGCTAGGCACGACCGTGCGACATGGCCGTGTGCCACACACTCCCAAGACACACAGGCGTGTGATAGTAGCCGGGCACGACCACATTTGAAAAATTCAAAAAACACGGGCTACTCTCACAGCACACGGGCGTGGCCCTCGGCCATGTGCCCCTCCCCTATATAAACAAACCACTATTCATCTTCTTTATCTTTTCAAAACCCTAGCCGAAATCCACCCTCCCCTAACCCCTACTCCCTATTCCAGCCACCATTCCATAGATTCTCACTTCCCCAACCCCAAACCACCCTCAAAGTCACTCCACTTGCATTAATCCCCATTTTCCCCTCACTATACCCTCCATTTTCCTAACACACGGCTTCCTCCCCGCGTCACACGCCCGTACTCGACACCACACGCCCGTGCGCCGCCATACAGCAACCCCTGGTTTACTTTCTTAACTTTATTTTTCCAATTTGTGTTGCTACATTAGTATTTTACATGCTTTGCATACATATTGTTACTATTATAAATATGTTCTCGACAAGTTAGGAATTTGCTTTAAGAATTAACTTGTTTAAGTTACTAAATAGCATATACTAATTTTAGGCCTATTGCTTAACTACTGATGTATCTTGGATTCTATCAATAATTATATATTTTTAGGTACATTATGTCGTCATCATGGGGCAAGAAGGCCACGGTCCCTTCCTCAAAGAGACGTATGGGACCGGGTTCTTCCTCGGTACGTGCTACAACCGAAGTTCAGCACCTGCTCCTTGAATTCCCGCAAGCTTCGCAGGAGGAGCTATTTCAAATACTCTGCGCACGACCCATCACCACAGGTCGTTGCATTGACTGGGCTACCGTAGAGTAAGTCCAGCTCGTTGATGCCATCCACGCTCTCCTGTCCATCGACCTATGGGAAGGTTCTCGCTATTACTGAGCCCACTTATTTAGAGCTAACCTTAGAATTATGCTCTACTTTTAATTTACAGGTGGTGATGATGAACAATGATGACCCATGCACCATTCACTTCCGATTAGGCAGTCTAGTTCGTGCGATGAGTGTCCCAGAGTTTGGAGTTGCTCTGGTACTTTACACCGATGAGTTTATGGAGGAGGAGAACATGAATGCACTACCACGCAATATCCACATCTCCCCATCCTTATGCTGGAAGGCTTTGGCACCACTCTCTTCCAACTACGACCCTAACCGCTCGAAGGCCTCAGCTCTCCCCCCTTCCCTCCGCTATCTCCATGCCATATTGGCTCACACATTAACTGGGAGGAGAGAGAGCACCAGCGTCGTCACCACCCACGACGCCTACTATTTATGGTGCATGGCGAATGCACACGTGACTGACTTGGCCTACTTCATTGCTTTTGCCATTCGCCATCAGAGCAAGCGACATAAGAAGGGAGTGATCTCCATCGGCCCCTACGTGACTCACCTTGCCAGACACTTCGACCTCCTCAACACCGCGGCTCAGTCATCAACGCTTACCCTGATAGGTCAGATGTCCCCACAGGGCATCACGACTATGTTACACATGCAGATGATCAAGCGCCGACGTGGGGCCGATCCTTCTCAGTACCGTCTCTCGCATACCATTGACGAGGAGGATCTTAAGGACATTCCTGATGAAGTCCCCCCATAGAATGAGGAGCCTTCTACTGCGCCACCTAGGGAACGACCAGTTCATGCAACTTCTTCATTGGCACATCTTTCTGACCGACTCGCCCATTTCGAGTAGTATTGCACTACGCAGTTCGAGATGATCCACGAGCGAGATCGGCGACGTGACCGACAGATGGACGATATGCAGGCCATGATGCAGCAGTTGTGCCAACACTTCCACATCGCACCTCCAGCACCACCACTTGAGGGCCCTACCGACGAGGATCATTGAATCCTCCTATTTTCTTTTTCTTTTTATTTATTCTTATTTTTATTTTTATTTATTTATTTTATTCTTATTTTTCTTTTGATTTTTATTTTCATTTCAATTTTGTTATTTTGAAAGACATATCTATATTAGTAAATTTTATTTTTCCATTTTCTGGTATTTCTAACAAGTAATCCCACTACACTGTCTTCCACACCAACTCTTAATAAGCTTTTCATGATTCTAAAGACTTCCAAGCAAAGCTGCTAGGAATATTTTACGCAATGAGGAAACAAATAGGGAACAATACCTAACGAGTGCCGTGCTCAACGACCTAATTTCTTCATCTAGCCAAGAACAATGGCCGCAACCATTTTCCCCAAACAATCCAGCCTCAGAATCTAGCTCCGCATCCTTCTAATAGGGAGTTTCACCTCTTTCCCTGTTATGATTTTCTTTATATTGAATAGTCTATCTTTGTACATTGAGGGCAATGTACATCTTAAGTGCGGGGGGTGAACATGAAACCTAACTTTTTGCATTATTCTCAAATCCCTGAATTTGGTCTTGTGTTTAAGTGATGTTCTCATAATCCTAATCGAATGAATTCTAATTGATCTATAATTATTATTGATATGTCATGAATTAGACCAAGGGAATTATGCATGATTATTTGATTATAGGACATTAGAGAATCAAGCATGATAAGCTGATAATTTGAGAACTAAAATTTTTAGGTTATTTTCCTGAATTAAGGTATTATCTTGAAATCTTAAGTATATAGGAATGACATCAAAAACCCAAATTTTTGGTGAGATCTTTTAGCCTTTTGAGCATATAACTTTCTTTCTTGCTCACTTCTTTTGTGGTTTGAGTGTGTCAACATTGAACTGTTATTCTAGAACTTGCTTCGATTATACATGTCAAGATCACACGTATGATTTGATATACTGAGATGATAAAGGCACTTAGGATTTAACCCATTGACTCCATAAAAAGCCTTCCCATATAATTAAACCCTTAGTGAATCCCCTTTGAGCCTACTAACCTTTTTCTTTGATTAACCCTCATCATTAACCCATTAACCCATTATTGTTGAAATCCTCTTACTTAATTTGACCCTTTTTATCGAGATTGAATTTAATATTGTTACCTCACTATGTTCACCATTTTTTGTTACTGAATCATGAAGTATAATTTCTGTATTGTATTAACTTGATTTGTTATTAAAAAAAATGTGTGTAATTCTCAGCAAGCTAAAGTTGTCATGAACTCATGTAAAATAGTTATAGCTATTTGTTTGTCATTCAGTAATTAAGTTTTTGATAGTGGGGTAATATACTGAAATTATCTCGATTCTAACCCTTGTTCTTCAACCTGTATCCATACCTGTAACCTAAACCCCATTACAACCATGCAAAGACCTTTTGATTAGTGTATCATATCATTTACAAGTGGTGAAGATTTGATCTTCATGCAAGCCTATGGTAATAACTTTTCATGTTAGACAATCGAGTGCTTAATCTTGACCCTTAAACACTTTGAGTGATTTGAGTGAATCTTTAGTGAGGATGTCATCTCTTGTGTATTTAGGACTAAAGTTAATTGCTTAAAGGAAAGAGCTTACCTATAATTTTATTATCGAAATATCTGATTTAGATTGTTTGAGGCTTTAATGCCCCTATAGTTAAATTCTCACTGTATAATTTTTCGTGGAATAGTTTGTAATATTATCAATATTGATTATGTGATTGAAAAGAATGAATTCTAGTAGTAAGTGAGAATTTTGCTTGAGGACAAGCAAATGCTTAAATGTGGGGGTATTTGATAGACGCCAAATGATACATATTTTTACCCCAAATACTTAGCATATTCATGGATGTTTACTACTAGATTTGTGGCTTTCTGTGCTTTTAATCCAGTTATTTCATGCTTTGTACCCAGGAGAGCACCAAGAGTCAAGAAGAGCCAAAAACGAGCTAAAAAAATGGACAAAACAGACCAAATCGAGAAGACCCATACGGCCTAAGCCTTGCCACACGGGCAGCTCACAGGCCAGTGCCTTTCGAGGGTGTCAACCAAGGGATACTGTAACACCCCGTACCTGAGACCGTTGCCGGAGTCAGACACGAGGTGTTAACGGACTTAATTCATTTATTTATACAGTTCATTTTAAAATTTCCAGACAAGCTAGCTAACTGCGTCACTATCACCTTAAAAATCATATCTCGAACCCCAAAACTCGAAAACTAATTCCGTAAATTTTCCCTGAAACTAGACTCATATATCCATCTACAGATTTTTTTCTAGAATTTTGGTCGGGCCAATTAGTACAGCTTATTAGTTAAAGTCTCCCCTGTTTTAGGGTTTAACTACTCTGACCTTCATGCATTACGATTTAGATATCTCCCTGTACAGGGCTTCAATACATATGTCGTTTGTTTCTCATGAAACTATACTCAAAAAGGAATCCGTACATATAACGCATGACTTCTAATTATCTCTGGTTAATTTATAGTAAATTTCCAAAGTCAGAACAGGGGATCCAGTAATCGCTCTAGCCCTGTTTCACGAAAACTTAAACATCTCGTAAGTTACGGCTCATATGGTCATTTCTCTTCTTCCATATGAAAATAGACTCATCAAGGTTCGATTACATAATTTATTCATTATTTATTTACATTTCTACTATTTTTAGTGATTTTTCAAACTTACAGCACTCCTGCTGTCAGTATCTATTTTAAGGCAAATTTCACCTATTTCATAGTTTCCATGTATGTTCACGATTAGCCACGACGTACGTAGCACCAATAGAACCATGATTGTCCATTCCAATGGCTAGTCATTACCAAACATTTCCACGTCACTTAATAACCATACCATAAGACCATGATGTTATACTTCAAAATATACGAGCCATTTTCGCATGGCTATACGAATATACATTACAAATGGGTACTCAATTAACAACAAGGGTCAGCCCTATACATGCCATTTTCAAATTGAACTAAAAGAGTACCAATAGTGGTTTAGATAGTGTGGACGACTTCGACTTTGACACTCCCGAGTCCGATAGCTGACGAACCAAAATCTATAAAACAGAGAATCAAAGAAACGGAATAAGCATTTAATGCTTAGTAAGTTTTGAGTAATGAAATTAGTTTTGACTAAAGTATAACATTCATATGGCTAAATGAATAACTTCATATATGCACGTTCTCATAATCATACTTACTTCACGCTTCAATCAATATATTCATACACAAGGTATCAAACCGGACTAAAGGCCGAAACTTCGTTAATCAATTGAACGAATACTATTTAAAACGAATCGACTTTTCCGATGCATATACGAAACATACCTTATCGTTTGGATTTTATGAACGTATTAATTGAAATTATTACAGCAAGGTCGCTCACTTCCAAACCCAAGTATCTTCGGGATTTAGCCAGATATAACAACACGCACAAATGCCTTCGGGTCTTAGGCCGGATATAGCAACTCGCACAAATGCCTTCGGGTCTTAGGCCGGATATAGCAACTCGCACAAATGCCTTCGGGTCTTAGCCCGGATATAGCACCTCGCACAAATGCCTTCGGGTCTTAGCCCGGATATAATCACTAGCATAAATGCCTTCGGGACATAGCCCGGATATAGCAACTCACACGAATGCCTTCGGATCTTAGTCCGGTTATCATCCGAATAATCATGCACATATGTCCACAAATCATAACACATCTTTATTTCGTTTTCATTACTAGAACTCAGACACAAGGCACTTATCTACCATTACCATTTTCGGCTCAATAGCCACATACAAAGAGCATGGTTTTGATTCGCTATATAACATGATCTCCATACGCATTCGGCTGCCCGTCATAAGTATAAACTAATTACCTCAATATATAATTCAAGTAGAATCATTATATCACCGTTTATTTGTTATGCTTATATGTCATGACCTAATCGAATCATAATCTAAGTTCCATTACTCGAAAACTTACCTCGGATGTTGTCGAACGATTTCAACGGCTATTCGATCACCTTTTCCTTTCCTTTATCGTATTTAGTTCCCCTTTGCTCTTGAGCTTAATTTAACAAATAAATTGATTTAATCATTTTGAACATCAAAGAGAAATTTAAGGTACTTAGCCCATATATGTTAGGCATTAGAGTCATATATGTATGAAATCATGAATCAAATTCAACATATTAGCTAATATTCTCCTTTAGCCGATTTTCTAAGTCAAGATAAATCCATCGATATGCTTACCTATAGCCGAACGTACAACATCAATCTATGTATTCATTCATGTGGTCGAATATGCATGTCTATGTTGAGGCCGATTATATACTTAATACATTCTACAAATATGGTTACTTGTATTGACTAAATACCATTTTGTTTCAAGTTCAAAACTCGGCTAATACACATATATACACTAGTAATCAAATACTAAAATTTGCACTTCACCTTAATAGCTAGCTTAGCAAACCTTAATTTAACATATAGTTGTTCATAACACAATTAAAGCATCCTCTCCATTCCATCAATTCAAAACACATACATTACTCAATAATATTCAAAATCATATTCGGCCTTAGTACACACTTGTTAGCCGATTTTTTCTCCATTTAGCAACTAATGTACATATGTGCTGATTTGTTAGACTCTACTTCACCTAACTACCATTTCTCATCCAAATAACATGAACAACAACCATTTCTGGAACATTATCTCATGACCGATTACTCATGTTACCAACAAGATCCAAAATTTGGACATGGGCTAACTAAGGGACTTAGTAACTAGCTTAATACATTCAACAATTTCAAAAGCTACCATGAATTACATACCTTATTCAAGACTAGGAGGAGTGGCCGAATATTTGCTTCCCCTTCCCCTTTCTTCTTAGCATTTTCGGCCAAGGATGTTAAAAGATGAATACTTTTTTTTCTTTTCTTTGTTTTATTCACTTAATTAGTTTAACACCCTTTTTCTTTATTTTTTTATAATTTATGCCATTAATACATTATTTTATTGTTATTACCCATCACATTTTGTCTATCCTCATTGTCATGGCCGGCCACTACTATCAAAGTGGGGAAATTGACATGCAAGTCCACCCTTTTGATTACATGCACTAATAGATCCTTATAGATTAACCTATCACATTTCAAAAGTGTCACACATAAGTCCTATTAACTAAATTCACATGCAATTAACTAAATCGAAGCTTAAAACTTTCACACACTCATATTCACATATTTTAGACAATAAATATTATACTCAAATACTTCGGTGACTCGGTTTAGCAGTCCTGAAACCACTTTCCGACTAGGGTCAATTTAGGGCTATCACAACTCTCCCCCACTTAAGAAATTTTCGTCCCCGAAAGTCTTACCGGTAAATAGGTTTGGGTATCGTTCTTTCATAGAGTTCTCGATTTCCCAAGTAGCTTCTTCGATCCCGTGTTTGAGCCATAACACATTTACTAACGGAATCCTTTTGTTTCGTAACTCTTTAACCTCACGAGCGAGGATACAAATCGGTTCTTCTTCATAACTCAAGTCAGATTGAATTTCAACCTCTGATGGGCTAATTATGTGCGAAGGATCAGATCTGTAACGTCGAAGCATCGAAACATGAAAAACGTTGTGAATCCTTTCAAGTTCAGGGGGTAAAAGCAACCTATATGCAACTGGACCAACTCGTTCGGAGATTTCATACGGCCCAATGAATCTCGGACTCAGTTTGCCCTTACGGCCAAATCTGAGTATCTTTTTCCAAGGTGAAACCTTAAGAAACACTTTGTCTCCCACCTGATACTCAATATCTCTTCGTTTTAAATCCGCGTACGACTTCTGACAATTTGATGCTGCCTTTAGACTTTCACGAATTATTTTTACTTTCTGCTCAGTATCTTTAATCAAATCAACTCCGAAAATTTTACTTTCACGGAGCTCGGTCCAAAACAATGGTGTACGGTATTTACGACAGTACAAAGCCTCGTAAGGTGCCATCTTAATACTTGATTGAAAACTATTGTTGTAACCGAATTCAATCAAAGGTAAATACCGCTCCCATGAACCACTAAACTCGAGGATGCAACATCTCAACATATCCTCAAGTATCTGAATTATCCGCTCGAATTGACCATCAGTTTGTGGATGAAAAGCAGTGCTAAAATGCAACTTGGTACCCAAGGCTTCTTGCAATTTCTTCCAAAATCGCGAGGTGAACCTCGGATCTCTATCCGACACAATAGAAATAGGTACCCCGTGTAATCTTACAATCTGAGAAACATACAATTCAGCTAGTTTATCCAATGAAAAATCCGTACGTACGGGGATAAAGTGAGCCGACTTAGTCAGTCTATCAACAACAACCCAAATCGCATCTTTCTTACTTGCCGACACTGGCAACCCAGATACAAAATCCATCGTGACTCGATCCCATTTCCATTCAGGTATCATGATCGGCTGAAGTAAACCTGTAGCCACTTGATGTTCCGCTTTCACTTGTTGACATATTAAACACTTCGAAACAAATTCGAAAATGTCTCATTTCATACCATGCCACCAAAACTGACGTCTTAGATCGTTGTACATTTTCGTAATCCCCGGGTGAATTGACACTCGGCTACAATGAGCTTCGTTCAGAATCATCGAAATAAGTTCTGAATTTCTTGGAACACACAAACGACTTCTGAACCTCAAACAATCGTCATCATCAATTTGAAACTCTGATTCCATATTCGAAACACATTCAGCCCGTTTTGCAACCAATTCATCATCGAATTTCTGAGCTTCACGAATTTGATGAATCAACAATGGTTTGGCCTTTAATTCAGCTACTAACACATTGTCGGATAGAACAGACAAGTGTACATTCATCGCTCGTAAAGTAAACAGTGATTTACGACTTAAGGCATCTGCAACCACATTAGCCTTTCCCGGGTGATAATCAATGACAAGCTCATAATCTTTCAACAACTCAAGCCAACGCCTTTGTCGCAGTTCAAGTCTCTTTGTGTCATCAAATATTTGAGACTTTTGTGATCCGAATATACATGGCACTTCTCACCAAATAAGTAATGTCGCCATATTTTCAAAACGAATACGATGGCAGCTAATTCGAGATCATGGGTTGGATAATTTTTCTCATGTGGCTTCAATTGTCTCGACGCATAAGCTACAACTCGACCTTCTTGCATCAATACACAGCCCAACCCAAGTAAGGATGCATCACTGTAGATGACAAACTCCTTGCCTGATTCGGGCTGCACTAGTACTGGAGCTTCAGTCAAATAAGTTTTCAATTGATCGAAACTTTTCTGACACTTTTCTGTCCATTCAAACTTAACATCTTTCTGAAGTAGTTTCGTTATTGGTGTGGCTATAATCGAGAAACCCTTTACAAAGCGTCTGTAATAACTGGCAAGTCCCAAAAAGCTCCGAACTTCAGTAATATTTCTCGGAGGCTTCCAGTTAAGTATGGCCAAAATTTTGCTCGGATCAACTCGAATACCCGATGTAGATACCACATGACCCAAGAAGCTAACCTCTCTTAACCAGAACTCACACTTACTGAACTTAGCATATAACTACTTATCCCGTAAAATTTGCAACACTAATCCCAAGTGTTCAGCATGATCGATTTCATTTCTCGAATAAACCAAAATATCATCGATAAACACAACTACAAACCGATCCAAATACAGTGTGAAGATCCGATTCATCAAATCCATAAATACCGCAGGGGCATTAGTGAGCCCAAACGGCATCGCCAAGAATTCATAATGACCGTACCTCGTTCTGAAAGTGGTTTTGGGTATATCCGAATCTCGAATTCGCAACTGATAATAACCCGATCTCAAATCTATCTTTGAAAACACTGAGGCTCCTTTTAGTTGAACAAACAAATCATCAATGCGTGGTAACGGATATTTATTCTTTATAGTCACTTTATTCAGCTGACGATAGTCGATGCACAACCTCATGGTTCCGTCCTTCTTTTTAACAAACAATACTGGTGCACCCCAAGGTGAGAAACTTGGTCGAGCGAAACCTCTATCCATCAACTCTTGCAACTGAGCTTTCAATTCCTTCAATTCCGTTGGTGCCATACGTACGGAGCTATCGAAATCGGTGTAGTCCCAGGTACAAGCTCAATACCAAACTCTACCTCCCGAACAGGTGGTAAACCCGGTAATTCTTCGGGAAAAACATTCGGATATTCACAAACCACCGGTGCCGATTCAAGTTTCTTTTCTGGCTCTTTATTATCAAGTACGTATGCAAGATACGCTTCACACCCCTTTCTCACATATTTTTGATCTAACATCGAGGATATTATTGTTGGCAATCCATTCAAGACAGTAGACTCAACTCGGATTATCTCATTATTTGCACACCTCAAATCAATAGTCTTGCTTTTGCAATTCACAACTGCATCATGCACGGTCAACCAATCCAAACCGAGAATAACATCAAATTCATCAAACGGTAAAGGCATCAAGTCCGCCGGAAAACAGGAACCTCGAATTACTAGGGGACATATCTTACACACCTTACCAACAAGTACACAACGACCCAAGGGATTCGACACTCTAATAACGAACTCAGTAGACTCAACAGGTAAAGTCTTACTGGATGCTAAAGTCTCACATATATAAGAATGAGTAGAACCAGGGTCAATCAATGCAATCACATTAGTATTAAAGAGAGTGAAAGTACCGGTAATAACATCTGGCGAGGAAGCATCCTCTCGTGCACGTATGGCATAAGCTCTAGCAGGAGCGTGAGCCTCAGATCTGGTTGTAGCGTCTCTAGATCCTCTCTGACCACCACTAGGATGTACCGTATTTCTAGATGGTCTACCTCGAGCAGTAGTAGCACCCGGTTTCCCACTCTGATTTACATTTTGTTCAGACAGTCTCGGCATTCCTTGATAAAGTGGTCAGCTGATCCGCACTTATAATAGGAGCGGTCATTGAATCTACAACTTCCCGAATGCCATTTACCACAATACTGGCACTCTGTTCTATCTCGACGATCATTTCCAACACTGGCAACCGAAGTGACTCGTGTACTCACAGGGGGTCGATCACGATCTCGTCTAGAAAAGCTCGAAGTGTCTCTAGATCGGCCTAAATCATCTCTAAATTTCTTCAATGACTGTTGAAAGGGCTTTCCCGAAGATCTCTTATGAAACTCCTTTGCTCCCATATCAACTTTTCTTTTCTCCCTACTGAGCTCTTCGGCTTTGCAAGCTCGCTCGACAAGTACCACAAATTCTCTGATTTCTAAAATGCCAACATACAGCTTTATATCATCGTTCAGTCCATCTTCGAAACGTTTACACATCACAGCTTCTGAAGAAATGCATTCTCACGCTACCAACTAAGCCTTACAAACTTTCGTTCATAATCAGTAACCGACATGGAACCTTGTTTAAGTTCAAGAAATTATTTTCGTTTTTGATCAATGAATCTCTGGCTAATATACTTTTTCTGAAATCGGTTTGGAAAAACTCCCAAGTTACTTGTTCTCTGGGCACAACAGAAATCAACGTATTCCACCAATAGTAGGCAGAATCACGTAACAAGGAGATCGTACACTTTAGGCATTCATCGGGTGTGCAAGATAGTTCATCAAGTACCCGAATAGTGTTGTCCAACCAAAATTCAGCTTGCTCGGCATCGTCGCTGTCTGTAGCTTTAAATTCAGTAGCCCCGTGTTTTCAGATTCTATCAATTGGGGGCTTATTTAACCTTATCTGGTCAGTTACCGGAGGTATCGCAGGTGCAGGGGTTGTATTAGTCAGGAATGGGGGTTGTGGAACAGTCGTATTAGTTCGAATGTATTGGTTGAACCAATCATTCATCAAGCTATAAAAAGCCTATCTAGCTTCATCATTCTGATTACTAGCAATAGGTTGAGAGTCCACCGGCACTGTCCCTTATGCGGGAGCAGGCGCTACACTCTCAAGATCATCGGCTACCGCTCGGTTGGGATAGGGATCCATTACTATAAATAAACACATTTTTAACTGTCAGAAATCTCCACACTATCAAATAAACACATATCGGCATGATAGCTAGACCTGGACGTATTACGGTAGTCCTAGAATCGACTAAACCGTAGCTCTGATACCAATAAAATTATAACGCCCCGTACCAGAGACCGTTGCCGGAGTCGGACACGAGTTGTTAACGGACTTAATTCATTTATTTATACAGTTCATTTTAAAATTTCCAGACAAGCTGGCTAACTGCGTCACTGTCACCTTAAAAATCATATCTCGAGCTCCAAAACTCGAAAACTGATTTCGTAAATTTTCTATGAAACTAGACTCATATATCATCTACAAATTTTTTTCTAGAATTTTTGGTAGGGCCAATTAGTACAGTTTATTAGTTAAAGTCTCCCCTATTTCAGGGTTCGACTACTCTGACCTTCATGCATTACGATTTAGATATCTCCCTATACAGGGCTTCAATACATATGTCGTTTCTTTCTAATGAAACTAGACTCAAAAAGGAATCTGTACATATAAAGCATGACTTCTAATTATCTCTGGTTAATTTATGGTAAATTTTCAAAGTCAAAACAGGGGATCCAGTAATCGCTCTGGCCCTGTTTCACGAAAAATTAAACATCTCGTAAGTTACGGCTCATATGGTCGTTTCGCTTCTTCCATATGAAAATAGACTCATCAAGGTTAGATTACATAATTTATTCATCATTTATTTACATTTCTACTATTTTTAGTGATGTTTCAAACTTACAGCACTGCTGCTGTCAACATCTATTTTAAGGCAAATTTCACCTATTTCATAGTTTCCATGTATGTTCACGATTAGCCACAACGTACGTAGCACCAATAGAACCATGATTGGCCATTCCAATGGCTAGTCATTACCAAACATTTCCACGTCACTTAATAACCATACCATAAGACCATGATGTTATACTTCAAAATATACGAGCCATTTTCGCATGGCTATACGAATATACATTACAAATGGGTACTCAATTAACAACAAGGGTCAGCCCTATACATGCCATTTTCAAATTGAACTAAAAGAGTACCAAAAGTGGTTTAGATAGTGTGGACGACTTCGACTTTGACACTCCCGAGTCCGATAGCTGACGAACCAAAATCTATAAAACAGAGAATCAAAGAAACGGAATAAGCATTTAATGCTTAGTAAGTTTTGAGTAATGAAATTAGTTTTGACTAAAGTATAACATTCATATGGCTAAATGAATAACTTCATATATGCACATTCTCATAATCATACTTACTTCACGCTTCAATCAATATATTCATACACAAGGTATCAAACCTAACTAAAGGCCGAAAGTTCGTTAATCAATTGAACGAATACTATTTAAAACGAATCGACTTTTCCGATGCATATACGAAACATACCTTATCGTTTGGATTTTATGAACGTATTAATTGAAATTATTACAGCAAGATCGCTCACTTCCAAACCCAAGTATCTTCGGGATTTAGCCGGATATAACAACTCGCACAAATGCCTTCGGGTCTTAGCCCGGATATAGCAACTCGCACAAATGCCTTCGGGTCTTAGCCCGGATATAATCACTAGCATAAATGCCTTCGGGACATAGCCTGGATATAGCAACTCGCACGAATGCCTTCGGATCTTAGTCCGATTATCATCCGAATAATCATGCACATATGTCCACAAATCATAACACATCTTTATTTCGTTTTCATTACTAGAACTCAAACACAAGGCACTTATCTACCATTACCATTTTCGGCTCAATAGCCACATACAAAGAGCATGGTTTTGATTCGCTATATAACATGATCTCCATACGCATTCGGCTGCCCGTCATAAGTATAAACTAATTACCTCAATATATAATTCAAGTAGAATCATTATATCACCGTTTATTTGTTATGCTTATATGTCATGACCTAATCGAATCATAATCTAAGTTCAATTACTCGAAAACTTACCTCGGATGTTGTTGAACGATTTCAACGGCTATTCGATCACCTTTTCCTTTCCTTTATCGGATTTAGTTCCCCTTTGCTCTTGAGCTTAATTTAACAAATAAATTGATTTAATCATTTTGAACATCAAAGAGAAATTTAAGGTACTTAGCCCATATATATTAGGCATTAGAGTCATATATGTATGAAATCATGAATCAAATTCAACATATTAGCCAATATTCTCCTTTAGCCGATTTTCTAAGTCAAGATAAAGCCATCAATATGCTTACCTATAGCCGAACGTACAACATCAATCTATGTATTCATTCATGTGGCCGAATATGCATGTCTATGTTGAGGCCGATTATATACTTAATACATTCTACAAATATGGTTACTTGTATTGACTAAATACCATTTTGTTTCAAGTTCAAAACTCGGCTAATACACATATATACACTAGTAATCAAATACTAACATTTGCACTTCACCTTAATAGCTAGCTTAGCAAACCTTAATTTAACATATAATTGTTCATAACACAATTAAAGCATCCTCTCCATTCCATCAATTCAAAACACATACATTACTCAATAATATTCAAAATCATATTCGGCCTTAGTACACACTTGTTAGCCGATTTTTTCTCCATTTAGCAACTAATGCACATATGTGTTCATTTGTTAGACTCTACTTCACCTAACTACCATTTCTCATCCAAATAACATGAACAACAACCATTTCTTGAACATTATCTCATGAGCGATTACTCATGTTACCAACAAGATCCAAAATTTGGACATGGGCTAACTAAGGGACTTAGTAACTAGCTTAATACATTCGATAATTTCAAAAGCTACCATGAATTACATACCTTATTCAAGACTAGGAGGAGTGGCCGAATATTTGCTTCCCCTTCCCCTTTCTTCTTAGCATTTTCGGCCAAGGATGTTAAAAGATGAATACTTTTTTTCTTTTCTTTGTTTTATTCACTTAATTAGTTTAACACCCTTTTTCTTTATTTTTTTTATAATTTATGCCATTAATACATTATTTTATTGTTATTACCCATCACATTTTGTCTATCCTCATTGTCATGGCCGGCCACTACTATCAAAGTGGGGAAATTGACATGCAAGTCCACCCTTTTGATTACATGCACTAATAGATCCTTATAGATTAACCTATCACATTTCAAAAGTGTCACACATAAGTCCTATTAACTAAATTCACATGCAATTAACTAAATCGAAGCTTAAAACTTTCACACACTCATATTCACATATTTTAGACAATAAATATTATACTCAAATACTTCGGTGACTCGGTTTAGCGGTCCCGAAACCACTTTCCAACTAGGGTCAATTTAGGACTGTCACAGTTACACAGCTCACACGGCCTGGCCATTGAGCTCACACGGCTGTGGCAATTTAACGGATCACACACGGCCTTGCAACCACGTCACACGGACGTGGCACACGGGCGTGTCCCTTTTTCAAGGAGTTGTATTCTACATGGAAAAAGGATACTTAGGGGGGAAGAAAGCCAATCAAAAGCCTATATAAACACCCTAAGTATGACCTAGAAAGGGGGCTAGCTCTCCAGAACTTTTCTGGAACACAGAACAACACGCCGAAAATTACTTGAAGGAAGCCAGACGATCCATCTCAAAAGCCAGAGCTACTCCAAGACTGAAGATCTCTCTCAGAATTCCTTTAGGGGTTTTACAGTTTTCTTTATGTTTTGTTATTTTCAAACTTTTGAGATGTACTCTTATTTTATTATGAACTAAACCCCTTAGATACCTAAGGGGGATAAAACCTATGATAAATCTTGTTATTATTATCTGAAGTGTATGATAAATACTTGATTTGTTCTTAATTATGTGTTCTTAATGCTTGAGTTAATATTTTGGGTATTAATTCATGATTTGATGTGCTTATACAGAAGAGGAATAGACCCTGCCTAAGAATAGATTTGGCATAATTAAGTGGAGTTGATCGAACTCCTAGAAATAGGGTTACAAGATTTTTTCGGATTAGGGTGAAACCTAATAAGGGGATCCATAGATCGAGTTAATGCAACCCTAGAGTGTTAATTAAAGAAAAGTCTTGGTTATTCAATCTAGGGATTTGATGTTATTAGTCTTGAATAGGGATAATAACTTAACTTAAGGATCTCTACGGAACAAGTCAAGTGAATAAATCGTCTGGTTCAGAGTCAGATAACAAGTGAAATCTAAGTGGATTCCTCCTTGGGTGTCGTTTTTATTAATTGCTTCTCTTCAAGTCTTTTTCGAAATTCTCTCTTTGCTTTAATTAAATTAGTTAATTAGTTTAGATAATTCGTTTAATAAACAAACCCTTTTATTCTTAGGCAAGATAATAAAAAGATAGTTGTTACTAGTAGTTTTGGTTCCCTTGGGTACGATATCCCGGTCTTGCCATTACTATACTATTGTTCGATAGGTGCGCTTACCTTTTCGTCGTGATAATAGTTAGTTTAGGTTTGATCTTCATTATAAATATTTATTACTTTTTACAAATCACTGCGATCAGACACAGTGAAGTTGGGTGAAGGCAGTTTCAAAAAATGGCAGCAACATATACGGTTAATAGTTGAGAGATATGAGTTACTTGGATATTTGGAAGGGATTATACCTACTCCGCCTCAATTCATCTCCTCTCTAGACGACGTTCTCTCTCCGAATCTTGATACTTTTGTTTTCATCCAGTAAGATAAGCTTCTTTCTTTTTAGCTTCTCTCTACAATTAGTTCACCTTTGTTGTCTTGTTTTACAGCAGCAAAATTGGGTTGTAAATTTAGAGCACGGACAATCATCTTTTTGCTGCTGCTACTGGCGTAAAACTATCTCAAATCTGGCATGACCTTTACTTAATCTAGAAGGGAACCATGTCAGTCAAAGATTATATAGCGAAAATACAAAATTCCTGTGCACTTCATAAGGCCTCTGGATCGACAGTTCCGAAGGTAGAAAAGGTAAAAATAATACTAGTCAAACTCTTATTGGAGGTTGATGCGGTTTAAACCCTTGCATCATTCTCGACCGAGTCTCTTCTGCTTCAAAAAAAGTAGTTGAAGCTCTTCTTGAATTTGAGAACCATCAAAATCACACCACAACAGAAGCACCATTTCATGCGAATATTGTTGAGGCTACTTCGTCGACACTGGTGGCTGACACAGTGCGCAGTGGCTGTTCGTCTGCTAGTGGGTGAGGGTTTCGGCCACAGATCCAGTGGTAGATATGGTCACTTAGCCCAACTTTGTTACTACCACTTCGATCGCGAGTATGGTGGCTCATTCGCTCCGAACACGGCGCTGGCATCATCTAGCCGTCCTGGTCAAGGACCACATGAAGCCTTTTTTGGCGAGTCTAGTTGGTGGTCATCCATTCGTGGTGGCCCAGTCTTGTTTGGTAGATCTGGGCAGTGCGTCAGCCCTTTAGCGGTAGCTCTTGTGGTTTTTCCGTCTAGCCATTTGTGGGAACACATGCTACCAAACTATTCTATGCCTAATTTTAAGTCTATTAAGGTTTCTAACCTATTTATTTTTCCTAGTACTGACGCAGGCCACGTGGTTGGATCTGCTCCCTCCAAGCCACGTGATTTGACTCCTTTCATGAGTCATCCGTTTGGGCCATATGACATTGGTCATCAGGTGGGGCATCATGCTGGGCCAAAATGTGGGAGTTTCTTTTGGACCGCATGTGTTTGGGCAATCAAATAGGTATAGGCCATATATGGCAATCCATAGAATTGGACCAAGTGGTAGGCTGGCCAACGAGCCATCTAATATGGGTTAGAATAATGGGCCAAATGTCAATCTTGTTGGGCCTGAGCCAAATGGTCATAATACTATTCAAAATAATGGTGTGTCGTGATGAACTAAACCGAAGGCTCGGGTACATGATTTTGTTGCCTCGCCATGCGTTGGGTTGCCTCGTATTCCTGATTTTCATGCATCTAATTTTTTGACCACCTTGGGGTCCAATGCCAACAAAACTCATTATGGGTCTAACTTTGATAATGACTCTTATATTCTTATGCCTATAGGGACCACATCTTAGTGTCCTGATTCAGGGGCTACACATCATGTTTGTCGCAAGGCAACTACCTTGTGGCACCGTAGACTTAGTCATCCGTCTGGCTTAACTGTTAAACATATTCTATATAAGTGTAAAATTGTTTCAAATAAAAAGTGCATTGATAATGTTTGTGTTGCATGTCAAAAAGGGAAATCTCATAAACTACCTTTTTCAAATTCTACTACTGAGGATAAATAGCTATTTTATTTGGTTGTCTCTAACTTATGGGGACTAGCATTTATTTTTTATGGATCTAAGTTGTATTATCTACATTCATTGACATGTGTAGTTGGTTTACGTGGATTTATCTTGTTCAACGTAAATCTCAAGCAGTTGAGTGTTTTCTTCAATTTCAGAAGATGGTTAAAACTCAGTTTGGGAAAGAAATTAAGAGTTTTCAAAGTGATTGGGGAGGAGAATATCTTAATTTCACGTCGGTGCTAGCTAATCTTGGGATTCTTCATTCTCTCTTTTCCCCATATACATCTGAACAAAATAGAGTTGCTGAGCGGAAGCATAGACACATTGTTGAGACTAGTCTTACTCTCTTAGCTCAGGGTAATCTGCCCATGGATTACTGGGGTTATGCCTTTAGTAGTGCTATTCATCTCATGAATCATCTCCCTACTTTAGTTTTGGAATGGTAAGGTCATTGTTTCTTGTCAGGTTTTCTTTTTTATGAATGATGGTTCTTGTTCTCGTCACTTATCATGGATAGTGGTTGGACTAGTCTGTGTGTTTCTATTTATGTTCCCCTTGTTCAGATTGATTCCCCTTCTCTTGCTCCAACAATTGCAAGGTCCACTGGCTCTTCATCTTCTCCTTCTTGTGTTCCTCTACAGTCTACAACAAATGGTTCGATGGCTGACTTAAGGTCTGCTTCTTGCGAATCTCATCTCTCAACCTCAACAACTGCGGATAGTTCGTCTCCTCCGGAAATAGTCCCCCTATTTTGATGTCTGTCCCATTGGGGAATACTCATACTATGGTTACCAGGTCTAAGGCTAGGATTTTTAAGCCTAAGGCTTTATCTGCTGCTGCCTGTGACTATGAGCCTCACACAGTTTAGGAAGCTTTTGCAGGTCCAAAATGGCGACTAGCGGTACAAGCTAAGTTTGATGCTCTTATTGCTAACTCCACTTGGTATCTTGTTTCTCTTCTTCAAGGACGGAAAATAATCGGGTGTAAGTGGCTTTTTAAAGTAAATAAAAATCCTGATGGGACTATTGCTCGTCGTAAGGTTAGGCTGGTCACAAAAGGGTGTTCACAAGTCCCTAGCTGTGACTTTAAGGAAACATTAAGTCCCGTGGTCAAACCTTCTACTATTCAAACCATACTATCAGTTGCTATATCTCGTGGTTGGCAACTTTATCAGGTCGATGTTAATAATACCTTTTTGAATGGTGATCTCTTTAACAAAGTGTTCATGCAACAACCTCCGGGTTATGTTTAGTTTGGTCCAAATGGTGAAAACTTGGTGTGTCATCTAACGAAGGCATTATACGGTTTGAGGCAAGACCCACGTGCCTGGTTTGATAAATTGAAAAGGTATCTTGTTTCTACTGGTTTTCTTGCGTCCAAATCTGATGCATCTTTGTTTGTTCGTGTAACATCTAAGTCTGTCATTTATGTTCTTGTTTATGTGGATGATATTATTGTAACGAGAAGTTTGGCTGACAGCATCAGTAGCTTTATTCAGCTTTTAGATAAAGAGTTTTCTTTGAAGGATATGGAACACTTTCTCTACTTCTTAGGCATTGAAGTCACTCGATCCTCTACTGGAAGTCTTCATTTATGCCAATGCAAATACATCAGGGATCTTCTTGACAAAAGCTTTTTGAAAAATGCAAAAAGTGTCCACACACAAATGGTTAGTTCGTCATCATTGTCCAAAAATGAGGGTACTCGTCTTGATGATCCTACAGAATATCGCAATCTAGCTAGTGCTCTTCAATATGTGGTCCTGACTCGACCAGGTATCGCTTATGCTGTGAATCGTGTGTGTCAGTTTGTGCATACACCCATTATAGCATATCTTGTGGCTTTAAAGTGAATCTTACGGTATTTACATGGGACTATTGATCATAGGTTGATTTTTTGTCACTCTGACAGATTATCCCTCGTTGGCTATGCTGATGCCAACTGGGGATTGGATTTTGATGATCGTCACTCCACTACAGGTTATTGTGTGTATTTTAAAGCTATGCCTGTTTCATGGTGTTCGAAAAAGAAACAATTTGTTTATCAGTCAATAGCTGAGGCTGAGTATCGAATTTGGTTGTAGCCACTAGTGATGTTACATGGTTAGTTTCTCTGCTGACAGAGTTACAAGTTCCTTCTACTGATTCATCTGTTATTTAGTGTGACAATTCGAGTGCGGTAGCTGTTACTGCTAACCTAGTTTTACATTCCAAGTTCAAACATGTTGAGCTTGATCTATTTTTTGTACGTGAAAAGGTAGTTGAAGGGCCATTTGTTGTTGGAGAGGTGTCTGCTTGTGATCAAGTTGCTGATATATTAACGAAACCCCTGTTTGTTTCTTTGTTTACTCAATTTCGTCATTTACTTCAGGTCTTGCCTCTTGATTAGTTGGATGAATGTTAAGTATAGGATAAGATAAGTTGTTAAGGAATTTGTTATACAAACTAATAGTTTGTTAGAAGAGTTGTTGACAACAGTTACTCTCCATTCTTGTATGAAAGAGCTACTAGGGTACTGATCAAAACAATAAAGAATATCAGAATATTTATTTGTTTAATTCACGATTATTTTTCAATTTCTCTTTGTAAATTCCTTCACTTTTGTACTTACTAACAGCTTAGCACACGAGCATGTAACTTGGCCATGTGGCATAAATCAATATACCCTACAGGTTTGGCACGACCTAGCATACGGCCTGGCACACTAGCGTGTGAGACCATTTCGAAGGGCACACGGGCTATTTACACAGGTGTGTGGTTGGCCGTGTGACCCAAGTCAAGGAGTTACACAGGGTCAAACACAGGCTGGGACACGGCCATGTGATCCCATTTCGAATGTCCACACGACCTGTGACACGAGCGTGTCTTTGGCCGTGTGGGACACACGGTAAAGCCACAGCAGTGTATGTCCCCTGTATTTTAAAAAAGTTTCTAAGTTTCTCAAAAATTTCTTGAGTTATCGATTTAGTCCTGAACCACCTCTAATGCATGATTTGAGCCTTGTAGGCTTGTATTAGGGGCGATATGAATGAATGTGAATGATTTTTATCTTGTAATGGAAGATGTATAACAAAATGTATATTCGTTTAAGTAATAAGTCTGGTAATGCTCCGTAAACTTATTTTGGAGATAGATACAGGTTAGGTGTGTTATATTTATTGGTATCAGAGCTACGATTTAGTCGATTCTAGGACTAATGTAGCGTATGTGAGTCTAGCTATACGTGCCATGTATAACCTGTGGTAGTGTGATATCTCCTGAAAGTTTTAAAATCATGTTTTTATATAGTAATGGATCCCAATCGAGTAGTGGCTGATGATCTTGAAAGTAATGCGTAGCCTCCGTTCACGGAGTAGCGTAGTCTGAGTCGAGACCCGTATCTGGGAGTCAAGCAGGAGAGGTCAAAAAAGCCTTCTTATAAATGATGAATGAGTAGTTTATTGAGTTTGTCTGAACAAATGAGCAGCCTCCACCCCTACCTATTCCCCAACCGATTCCCGTAGCTCCTCAAGGTTTGGAACCTTTACGTTTGAGTAAGCCGCTGGTCGATAAAATTTGAAAATATAGGGTTGAAGATTTTAGAGCTATAATTGATGACGATCTTGAGAGATCTGAGTTTTGGCTTGAGAATACGATTTGGGTATTTGATGAATTATCATGCACACTAGCTTAATGTGTTAAATGTGACGTATCACTTCTAAGAGATACTACATATCAATGGTGGAACACTTTAATATCTGTCGTGCTGAGAGAAAGAGTCACATAAGAATTCTTTCAAATTGAGTTCAAAAAGAAATACATAATCCAGCGGTTTATCGATAAAAAATACAAAAAAATTTTAGAGTTGAAACAAGACCGAATGTTTGTGACCGAGTACAAGAGAGAATTTTTCAGACTTAGTAAATTTGCTCGAGAATGTGTATCCACTGATGCAATTATATGTAAGTGATACGAAGATGGATTGAACGAAGACATTAGACTTCTAGTCAAGATTCTTGAATTGAAAGAATTTGTTGTGTTAGTCAGCAGAGCTTGCAAAGCCGAAGAACTTGTCAAAGAAAAGAGAAAAGCTGATTCTGAAGCTAGAGATTTGAGAAAGAGGCCAATGTGTAAACCCTATGATCGTGTGATTCGTAAAAAGGCAAGCGCACCTATCGAACAATAGTATATTAATGGCAAGACTGGGATATCGTACCCAAGGGAACCAAAAGTACTAGTAATAACTGTCTTTTTATTATCTACCCTAAAAATAAAAGGGTTTGTTTTAATTAACTAATTATTTAAACTAAGAACGTACAGAGAAAAGAATTGGGGAATTGCATTTGGGAAAATCGATTGACTTGAGACAATACCTAAGAAAAAATCCACCTAGACTTTACTTGTTATTCTGGCTCCGAATCAGACGATTTATTCATTCAACATGTTCCATAGAGATCCCCTAGTTATGTTATTATCCCTATTCAAGACTAATAACGTCTAATTCCTAAATTGAATAACTAAGACTTTTCTCTAATTAACACTCTAGGGTTGCATTAACTCGATCTATGGATCCCCTTATTAGGTTTCAACCTAATCCAGCAAAATCTTGTCACCCTATTTCTAGGCACGAAATCAACTCCAATTAATTATGGAAAATGTACTCTTAGACAGGGTCCATTCCTCCTCTGAATAAGAGCGTGTCTTGAATCAGTATCCTGGGATATCAAAACAAGAATTAAGAACACATAATTAAGAACAAGTTAAATATTTATCATACGATTCAGAAAATAATAACAAGATTCGTCTTAAGTTTCATTCCCTTTAGGTATCTAAAGGGTTTAGTTCATAATAAAATAATAGTACATCTCAAAAGTATAAAAATAACAAAACATAAAGAAAACCCAAAACTCCTGAAGGGGAATTGAAGAGAGATCTTTAGTCTTGATGATGAATTTGGCTTCTGAGATGGATCAATCGGCTTCCTTGGGGTAACTCCTTACCCCTCTTCTCCGTCTCCCCTTTCCTCCTCCTCTAGTGCGTATTTATAGGCTTTGGAATGCCTTGAAACCCTCAAAAGTGGCCATTTTCAAATTGGCCTTAACTTAGGCTCAGCAGGGACCCGCCCGTGTGACAAGGCCATGTGACGTGATTGCCAGGCCGTGTTCGATCTGTTAAATTGCACACGGCCGTATGGGTCAATGGCCAAGCCGTGTGAATCGTGAAAGCTTTGGTCGACACCTTCGAAAGACACGGGCGTGTAAGCTGCCCGTGTGGCAAGGCTCAGGCCGTGTCATCTTCTCGATTTGGTATGTTTTGTCCCTTTTTGGCTCATTTTTGGCTCCTTTTGACTCTTGGTGCTCTCCTGAGTACAAAACATGAAATTAAAGCATTAGGAGCATCGAATTCACCAATTCTATTGAGAAATCATCTATAAAATGCATTAAACATGGGGAAAAATATGTATAATTTATGGTTTATCAAATACCCCCACACTTAAGCATTTACTTGTCCTCAAGCAAAATTCTCAACTCATAATCAAAATAAATCCTTCTTAACTTATAATTTCTATCAATAATATCTCAAATTAATCCATAGATAATCATACATTGAGAATTTAACTAAAAGAACATAAAAGTTTCAATCATTCCAAGTTGAGCATTTTATCTCGAAAATATAGGTGTCTTCCCTCATCTAAGTAATTACCTTTAATTCAGAATATCACAGAGTTTTACATCCTTACTAAAGATTCACTCAAATCACTCGAGGTGTTTTAAGGACAATAAAGGAAGCACTCAATAGTCAATAATGGAAAGTCATTACCATAGGCTTGCATGAAAATCAAATCTCCACCACTTTAATTTTAAGATAATACATCAATCAAAAGGTCTTTAGAGGGTTGTAATGAGGCTTGGTTAGGGGGTTTGGTCACAAGCTGAAAGAAAGGGTTAGAATCGAGATTGAATTGAAAAGTTGCCTAACTAGAAAAAGAGTTAATCTTCACTTGCGTACAACAGAGCTTCTCTCAGAATATGAAATTACAGATATGCATACATAGTTGTGTTTTTTTTAATTAAGAACAAGTTAAATAATATAGACTAAATATCAAGAACAAAACATAGCTAAGCAATCCATTCAACTCAAATCTCGACAAAAATAGGGATTAATTTAGGGGATTTCAACAATAATGGGTTAAAGGTTAATATTAAGGGTAATACAAGAATTGGTTTATTGGGCTCAAGGGGGTTTACTAGGGGTTAATCGTGGAGGTAGGCTTTTCATGGCATGAATGGGTTAATCTTAAGTGCCTTAATCATTTTGATATATCAAATCAAATGGTGTGGTCTCGACATGCATAATCAAGCAAGTTCTAGAATAACAGTTCAATACTGAAGCACTCAAAGCAATAATAAAAGTGAGCATGAAAGGATGAATAGATGCTCAAAAGGCTCAAAAATCTCACAAAAAATTATGGCTTTTTGATGTTTAGACTCGTGAACTCTAATTCAAAGTAATACCTATACTTGGGGAAACAACCTATAATTTAATTTCTTAAAAATCAACTTATCATGCTTGATTCTCTAATGTCTTAAAGTTTAAATAATCAATGCATAAATCCCTATGTTTTAATTCAAGATATATCAATCAAAATCATAAATCAATTAAAATTTATCCTAAATATGATATGCGAGTTTTTCATGAGAACAAGGTGATTATTCAGGATCTTTTTCTGATAGTGAAATAAATACCCCCTACACTTAAGATGTACATTTCCCTCAATGTACAATGATAGATGTTAGAGAATAAAAATAATATAGGGAGAGAAGTGAAACTTCCTGTATGATGAATTCTTTGAACTTAGAGTTTTGGAGTGTGATCGGTTTGAGAGTAGAGGAGGATGCTCCGGCAGTCGTAGAGGTTCATTAGGCCATAAGTCCTACGCCAAAAGAATATTATATCTAGTGGTAGCTATGGTTGAGGTCGAGCAGGACATGGCAGTCGTGGAGAACCTTCCTCAGTGGAGTTGTAGTTCCTATGTGATGATGAGCTTAGGAGTTCTATATAACTGTGATAAAATCAAGAACTTTTTAGGAGATATTAGGAAGTATAAGGATTCGAAAAGAAATAACTAAAATAAAGAATAAAAATAAAATTCTAAAATCCAATAATAGAAATAGTTTCAATAATAAGTAAAAGCAGAAAATAATAAATAAATATTTCTAAACATCTTCATCACTGGATGGTTAGCGAGGCGGGACTGGCGATGAGATGGGAAGGTGCTGACAACTCTGCTGTAGAGTAGCATCAATTTTGTCAAATTTTCAAAACACTGAAGCTCGAATCGGGTGAGGTGCTCAGAGATGTTAGCATATAAAGCTGCCACATGAACTGGACGAGAGGGTAGTGGTGGCTGAGAATAGGGATCAGGGAGTGGAGAAGGGGAGATTTCGGCTAGGGCTTTTGAAAGGAAGAAGAAAATGAACAGTGATTTGCTTATATAGGGGAGGGCCACACGACCTAGGGCCACGCCCATGTACTTATGAGGGTGAGCCCGTATGTTTCGAATTTTGCAATTTTAGGCCGTGCTTGGCTATTCTCCCACGCCCGTGTGTTTTGGGCGTGTGTCGTACATGGTAATATTGCACGGTCGTGCCTAGTATTGTTCGCTTCTCTCCTACGCATGTTAAGGTACCACACTCGTGTATTGTTATCCACACGCCCGTGTCGAAGAAACAGAATCGAGCCTTGTCCCTGGCACGCCCGTGGATTTCCATTCCTACGCTCGTGTACGTATCAAGTTTACCCACGGCATCTCGCACGGCCGTGGGGATTTATCGTATCCCATGTTTTGGGGAAATCATTTACCATGTTTTCGTACGGCCATATTGCATGAACGTGTTTCCCTCCATGTTGGGCACACGGCCTTAAGAACGACTGTGTTACCGGTTGTGTGGTGCTGGGAACATGTGCTTCAAATACTCTGTTAGTGACCTAAATGTTTAAAACTTGAATTTAAAATAATTTAAAGTGGTTAGTACTCGGGTTTCCTCCCGAGAAACACTTGTTTATAGTCTAAGCTCGACTGTTACCTTGTTAGTATACTCAGGGCGGTTTGTGGAGTCGTAGCTCCTCTCCATCGACTTTAAAATCCTCACCATTATAAAGTTTGAGACGTTGTCCGTTTACTTTGAAAGTACCATATGATGGGTGACTTACCTTTATCGTGCCATATGGATGAACAGATTGAATTACGAAGGGTCCTGACCATCCTGATTTTAGTTTCCCGGGAAACAATTTGAGTCTTGAGTTGTATAGTAAGACAAGATCTCCAACTTTATATTGTTTCCGTTGCTTTAAACGAACGTCATGGTGCAGCTTTGTTACTTCCTTGTATAGGCGTGAATTTTCGTATGCATTGGCTCGCCATTCATCTAGCTCGTTCAAGTGCATCAACCTATTTTTTCTTGCAAGTTCGGGATCAAGGTTTAGAAATTTAATAGCCCAAAAAGCTTTATGCTCTAGTTCGAGTAGGAGATGAAAACTTTTTCCATAAACAAGTCTGTAAGGTGATGTCCCTATAGGAGTCTTAAAAGCGGTTCTGTAAGCCCATAAGGCATCGTCTATTTTTGTTGCCCAGTCTTTTCTGTTTGATTTTACCGTTTTTTCAAGGATCCGTTTGAGTTCTTGGTTTGCTATTGCAACTTGTCCATTAGTTTGAGGATGGTATTGGGTGGCCGTTCTATGATGAACTTCGTATTTCTTAAGAGTTTTTTCAAATTGGGTATTACAAAAATGAGTGCCCTGTCATTGATAATTGCTCTAGGTGTTCCGAATCTCGAAAAAAGTTTTTTAAGGAAACGTACTACCACTTTAGCATCATTAGTAGGTAGAGCTTGAGCTTCTACCCATTTGGACATGTAGTCAACTGCTACTAAGATATATTTATTTCCAAATGAACTAGGGAATGGGCCCATGAAATCGATACCCCACACGGCAAATATTTCACAAGAAAGCATATAGTTTTGAGGCATTTCATCACGTTTAGATATGTTACTTGTCCGTTGGCATTTGTCACATAAAGTAACATACCTGATAGCGTTTTTGAATAACGAAGGCCAATAAAAACCTGATTCAAGTATTTTGTGTGCGGTCTTTGTTCCACTATAATGTCCTCCGGTTGGCCCTGAGTGGTAGTGTTCCAATATTTTTGATGTTTCTGATCCTGTAACGCATCTTCTGATGACTTGATCTGCACATCTGCGAAACAGAAATGGATCGTCCCAAAGGTAGTTTTTTACATCATTAAAGAATCGCTTCTTTTGCTGGTGTGTTAACCCTTTTGGGATAATGTTAGCAGCTAAAAAATTCACGATGTCTGCAAACCAAGGTACCTCGGAGTTAGATATAGCAAAAAATTGTTCTTCAGGGAATGAATCATTTATTTCCACGTCATCTAGTTCTCTGGTTTTGGTTTTCTCGAGCCTGGACGATGATCAGCTGCTAGATTTTCAGCTCCTTTCTTGTCCTGAATTTCCAAGTCAAATTCCTGCAAAAGGAGAATCCATCGGATGAGTCGAGGTTTTGCATCAGTTTTAGTTAAAAGATAGCGAAGGGCAGAATGGTCAGTGTAAACAACAACTTTAGAAAATATAAGATATGATCGAAATTTATCAAAAGTAAAAACCACAGCTAGCAACTCTTTTTCCGTAGTAGTATAGTTTTCTAGTGCAGCCATTAAGGTTTTGCTGGCGTAATAGATAGGTTGAAAATGCTTGTCTCTTCACTATCCCAGTACTATACCTACTGCAAAATCACTCGCATCACACATTAGTTCAAATGGCAAGTACCAATCAGGTGCAATTATAGTTGGAGCATTAATTAATTTATCCTTTAAAGTATTAAATGTTTCTAAACATTCCTGATCGAAGTTAAAAGGTATATCTTTTTCTAGCAATTTAGTTAAAGGCTCAGCTATTTTAGAAAAATCCTTAATGAATCTTCTATAAAAACCAGCATGTCCTAAAAAGCTTCTAATAACCTTAACTGAACTAGGAGGTGGTAATTTCTCGATTGTTTCTACTTTAAATTTATCCACCTCAATCCCTTTACTAGAAATTTTATGCCCTAGTACAATACCTTCTTAAACCATGAAGTGACATTTCTCCAAGTTAAGCACAAGGTTTGTTTCTTTACATATTATTAAAACTCGTTTTAAATTTTTAAGGCAAAGATGGAAAGAGTTACCGAATACCGAAAAATCATCCATGATATCTTCCACGAGTTCGTCGAATATAGCTATCATACAGCGCTGAAAAGTAGTAGGGGCATTACATAATCCAAAAGGCATTCTACGATAAACAAATGTACCATATGGGCATGTGAATGTCGTCTTTTCTTGATCTTCAGGAGGTTTTGGGATTTGGAAGTAACCAGAGAGTCCGTCTAGGAAGCAGTAATACATGTGTTCAAATAATCTTTCTAACATTTGGTCAATGAATGGCAAGGGGAAGTGATCTTTTCTTGTGGCGTCATTTAGTTTCCTGCAGTCTATGCAAACTCTCCATCCTGTAACCATTCTTGTTGGGATTAGCTCATTCTTCTCGTTGGTCACAACCGTCATGCCTCATTTCTTGGGGACAACCTGCACTGGACTTACCCAAGAAGTATCAGAAATAGGATAAATAATTCCAGCATCTAAAAGTTTAATTACCTCGGCTTTTACAACTTCCTTCATGTTGGGGTTCAAACATCTTTGAGCTTGCACACATGGTTTGTATTTATCTTCCATTAAAATTTTGTGGGTGCAAAAAGAAGGATTGATTCCTTTAATGTCAGAAATTTTCCATGCTATGGCCTTCTTATGTTCTTTTAATACTTGGATTAATTCCTCTTTCTCCTTGGGTTGCAAATTAGAAGCAATAATAACTAGTAACGTAGAATTATTTCCAAGGAATGCATATTCTAAATGGTTTGGTAATTGTTTAAGTTCCAATTTTGGAGGCTCCTCAATCGAGGGTTTTTGCTTGAGTTCATCGTTGATCATAATACCCTCATATTCTACTTGTCTTGACGGATGGTTATTAGGTTCCTCACCTATCTCCTCGTCTTGAGCTGGACACCGTTCTGTCGTCTCCTCTTGTACAATTTCCTGAAAAGAGTCTTGAGTAATATGATTAATAGAGTCAATGAAATAACATGAATCATCTTGTTCCTTAGAGAATCTCATAGCATCATAAATTTTAAAGATCATTTCCTCGTCACCTACTCTAAGTACCAATTTACTGTCACCCACGGCTTTAGCAGTGGCTAGGAATGGGCACCCTAAAATTAAGGGTACTTCCACATCTTTATCCATGTCAAGCACAACAAAATCAACAGGGAATATAAATTTATCTACTTTTACGAGTACGTCTTCTATAATACCCCTGGGATATTTAACAGATCTATCGGCTAATTGAATACTCATCCTAGTGGGTTTAGGTTCCCGAAGACCAAGCTGTTTGAACATTTTATAGGGCATCAAATTAATACTAGCGCCTAAATCAACTAGTGCTTTTTCAATATTCAGATTACCAATTAAGCAAGGGATAGTAAAACTTCCTGGATCTTTTAGTTTGGTTGGGAGCTTATTTTGGAGTATGGCGGAGCACTCCTCGTTGAGTTCTACTATAGATAAGTCCTCAAACTTCCCTTTATTTGTTAAAAGCTCCTTCAAAAATTTTGCGTATGTAGGCATCTGCAAGATAGCTTCAAGAAAAGGTAAGTTGATATGTAATTGCTTAAAAAGTTCAAGAAACTTACCGAATTGTGCATTAATGCGATCTTTTTTTAATTTTTCTGGATATGGAACCAGTGATGAATATTCCTCCGGTACTAGTTTGTCACTATTTTCAGGTTTTTCTTCCCTCATTTCGCTTTCCACGGCTTCTTGTGCTAACTTTTTTTCAGATTCCGCTAACACTTTCCTACTCCTTAGTGTAACTGATTTGACATGCTCTCTGGATTTGGTATTACTAAATAAATTTCCTGGTGGTCTTTCCGAGATTAGTTTAGAAAGCTGGCTTATCTGAGTTTCTAGTCCTTGGATCGATGCTTGTTGATTCTTAAGTGCTGTATCGGTATTTTGGAAATGGGTTTCTGACATTGATATAAATTTTGAGAGTATCTCCTCAAGGTTCGATTTATTCTCTTGTTGATAAGGTAGCTGTTGAAAACCCTGAGGATTTTGTGGCTTTTGATTCCCTTGACCACCCCAGGAGAAATTTGGGTGGTTCCTACAACCTGCATTATAGGTATTACTATATGGGTTATTTTGAGATCGGAAGTTATTGTTACCCATATAGTTGACTTGTTCTTCTTCAGTTGTAGGATTGAAGGATTGGTATTCTGTATGCACACCTCCACCATTTGAGTCATACCTCATTACTGGATGTACCTGCGTAGAACCAAGAAAACTATCAATCTTTTTATTGAGAAGTTCTACCTGATTTGACAGCATAGTAACTGAGTCGACGTTATAAACGCCGGGTATTTTTGTTGGCTTAGTCCTCATGACTTGCCACTGATAGTTATTCAGTGACATTTCTTTAATGAATTCATAAGCCTCTTCACGTGTTTGTTGTTGATGGTTCCGTCAGCAGTTACGTCAACCATTTGCCGAGTTAAGGGATTCAAACCATTGTGGAATGTTTGTACTTGAAGCCAAAGCGGCAACCCATGGTGAGGGCACCTTCTTAGTAAGTCCTTGTATCTCTCCCATGCATCGTAAAGTGTTTCTAAATCCATCTGCACAAAAGAAGAGATATCATTACGTAATTTAGTCGTTTTAGCTGACGGAAAATATTTTAGTAAAAATTTCTAGGTCATTTGTTCCCAAGTAATGATAGACCCTCGTGGTAACGAGTTCAACCACTATTTAGCTTTTTTTTTAGTGAAAAGGAAAATAATTGAAGATGAATGGCATCATTAGAAACGCCATTGATTTTGAATGTATCACAAAATTCCAGGAAATTTGTTAAGTGAACGTTGGGATCTTCATCCTACAAACCATCAAATTGAACAAACTGTTGTATCATTTGAATAGTGTTAGGTTTTAATTCAAAAGCATTTACAGCTACAGCAGGTCTAACTATGCTAGATTCAGTTCCTGTTAAAGAATGTTTAGCATAATCATACATAGTACGTGGAGCAGGATTTTGATTAGCCGCAATTACAGGAGGTAGCTGATTGCCTTGGTTTTCAGCCATCTCGTCGGTTGGGGTTTGAGTATCGTATTCTTGCTCGTTCTCTGTGTATCGTAAGCTACGCTTTATTTCTCTTTGATTTTTGCAAATTGTGCGATCAATTTTTTCGTCAAAAAGTAATGGTCTTGACGGGTTTCTTCTAGTCATAAACTATAAAAACCTGCCAAGAAAGAGAAAAAGTAAATTAATAAATAATAAAATAAAATAAAATTGCAAGAAAAATAAATGGCTAAAGTACTAAAAATTTAGTGTTCCCAATATTTCAGTTCCCCGGCAACGGCGCCAAAAACTTGATCGCGTGATTCGTAACAAGTAATAAATATTTATAATGAAGATCAAACCTAGACTAACTATTATCACGACGAAGAAGGCAAGCGTACCTATCGAACAATATTATAGTAATGGCAAGACCGAGATATCGTACCCAAGGGAACCAAAAGTACTAGTAATAACTATCTTTTTATTATCTAGCCTAAGAATAAAAGGGTTTGTTTTAATTAACTAATTATTTAAACTAAGAACACATAGAGAAAAGAATTGGGGGATTGCTTTTGGGAAAATCGATTGACTTGAGACAATACCTAAGGAAAAATCCACCTAGACTTTACTTATTATTCTGGCTCTGAATCAGACATTTATTCATTCAACTTGTTTCGTAGAGATCCCTAAGTTATGTTATTATCCCTATTCAAGACTAATAACGTCTAATCCCTAGATTGAATAACAGAGACTTTTCTCTAATTAGCACTCTAGGGTTGCATTAACTCGATCTATGGATCCCCTTATTAGGTTTCACCCTAATCTGGCAAAATCTTGTCACCCTATTTCTAGGCGTGTAATCAACTCCGCTTAATTATGGCAAATGTACTCTTAGACAGGGTCTATTCCTCCTCTGAATAAGAGCGTGTCTTGAATCAGTATCCTGGGATATCAAAACAAGAATTAAGAACACATAATTAAGAAGAAGTTAAATATTTATCATACGATTCAGAAAATAATAACAAGATTCGTCTTAGGTTCCATTCCCCTTAGGTATCTAAGGGGTTTAGTTCATAATAAAATAAGAGTACATCTGAAAAGTATAAAAATAACAAAACATAAAGAAACCTAAAACTCCTGAAGGGGATTGAGGAGAGATCTTCAGTCTTGATGATGAATCCAGCTTCTGAGATGGATCAATCAGCTTCCTTAGGGTAATTCCTTACCCTTCTTCTCCGTCTCCCTTTTCCTCCTCCTCTAGTGCATATTTATAGGCTTTGGAATGCCTAGAAACCCTCCAAAGTGGCCTTTTCTGAATTGGACTTAACTTGGGCTTAGCAGGGACATGCCCGTGTGACATGGCCGTGTGACGTGATTGCCAGGCCATGTTCGATCCGTTAAATTGCACACGGCTGTGTGGGTCAATGGCTAGGCCGTGTGAATCATGAAAGCCTTGGTTGACACCCTCGAAAGACACAGGCGTGTGAGTTGCCCGTGTGGCAAGGCTTAGGCAGTGTCATCTTCTCGATTTGGTCCATTTTGTCCCTTTTTGGCTCGTTTTTGGCTCCTTTTGACTCTTGGTGCTCTCCTGAGTACAAAACATGCAATTAAAGCATTAGGAGCATCGAATTCACCAATTCTAATGAGAAATCATCTATAAAATGCATTAAACATGGGGTAAAAATATGTATAATTTATGGTTTATCACTCTATCACTCTTCATCTAAGAAATCACGAGATTCGTATAATCGTTTGGATACTTCAGTGGGGTATTCTAATAGAGATCGTGGGAAGCAATATACGAGTTTTAAAGCTCAAACCACTTCAATATTGAGCGTTGGTAGTGTTAGAACCAACAAAGTCGAGTGTCAACAGTGTGGAAGACGGCATTTTGGAGACTACTAGATGAACAACAAAACTTGCTTTAGATGTGGCTCGCAAGATCATTTTATCCGGGTTGTCCTGAATTACCTAAGAAAGACAAATATCAGAATGCAAGACCTAGCAATACAGCTGTTAGAGGGAGACCACCTATAAATATGGGCAATGAGACTAGTAGCAAAGGTACGACAAAGGACTCTACAGTGAGATCTGAGGTTGGAGCGCCAGCCAAAACTTATGCTATTCACACTCGCAAAGATGCGTCATCACCAGATGTTATCACTGGTACATTTTCTCTCTATGCCACTAATGTAATTGCCTTGATTGATCATGGATCGACTCATTCATATGTCTGTATGAATTTAGTGTCTAGTAAGTGTTTACCTGTTGAGTCTACCAAATTTATGATTAAAGTATCGAACCCCTTAGGCAAGTATGTCCTAGTTAATAAAGTTTGTAAGAATTGTCCTTTGATGTCTCGGGGTTATTGTTTTCAAGTTGATTTGATGCTTTTATCGTTTGATGAATTTGATATGATTTTGGGTATAGATTGGTTGACTCTGCATGATGCTTTTGTGAACTGTAGACCAAAGACTATTGAATTGAAATATCAGAATAGTGAAATTCTTCAAATTGAATCTGATGATTTGAGTGGGTTGCCTATAGCGATATCATCGATGTTAGCTTAGAAATATGTAAGAAAAGGTTGCGATGCTTACCTTGCTTATGTATTGGATACAAAAGTGCATGGATCGAAGATTGAATTAGTACTAGTGGTTTGTGAGTATCCAAATGTGTTTCCAGAAGAGTTACATAGGTTGCCACTGATTACAGAAGTTGAATTTGCTATTGAATTAGTATCGAGAACATCACCGATATCGATAACTCCGTATAGAATGGCTCCAACAGAATTGAAAGAGTTAAAAGCTCAAATGCAATAGTTAACAGATAGAGGTTTTGCACGACCTAGTTTTTTGCCCTAGGGTGCACCAGTGCTATTCGTAAAGAAGAACGATAGATCGATGAGACTGTGTATCAACTGTTGTCATCCTAACACGGTTACAATTAAGAATAAGTATCCTTTGCCGAGAATTAATGATTTGTTCGATCAGTTGAAAGGAGCAACTGTATTTTCAAAAATTGATCTAAGATCTGGCTATTATCAGTTGTTAGTTAAAGACTCGGATGTGCCAGAAACTGCGTTCAGAATAAGGTACGAGAATTATGAATTTCTTGTTATGTCATTCGGATTAACTAACGCTCTTGTAGTTTTTATGGATTTGATGAATAGAATTTTCAGACTTTATTTAAACAGATTTGTTGTTGTATTCATTGACAACATTCAGATCTATTCCCAAGATGAATCTGAGCATGCTAAACATTTGAGGATTGTATTACAAATATTGAGAGATAAGTAATTGTTTGCTAAATTCAACAAATGCGAGTTTTGGCTCCAAGAGGTTGGATTTTTGGGGCATATTGTTTCAGCGGAAGGTATATGAGTTGATCCAAGTAAGATTTCAGCAGTTGTTGACTAGAAACCAACAAGAAATGTGTCTGAAGTCAGAAGCTTTCTGGCATTAGTTGGCTACTATTAACATTTTGTAAAAGGATTTTCAATGATTGCTACACAAATGACTTGATTGTTACAAAAAGATGTGAAGTTTGAATGGTTCGAGAAATGCCAACAGAGTTTTGAAAAGTTGAAAGCACTGTTAACTGAAGCACCAGTTTTAGTCCAATCTAAATCGGGTAAAGAGTTTGTGATTTTTAGTGATGCGTCATTGAATGGTCTGGATGCATTTAGATGCAGGAAGGCAAAGTGATAGCTTATTCTTCCAGAAAATTGAAGCCGCATGAAAAGAATTATCTGACGCACGACTTAGAGTTGGCCGCTATTGTGTTCACATTGAAAATTTGGCGACATCATTTGTTCGATGAGAAGTTCCATATCTTTACCGATCACAAGAGCTTGAAGTATTTAATGTCTCAGAAAGATTTGAATTTGCGACAGTGAAGATGGGTCGAGTTGTTGAAAGACTATGAATTAATAATTGATTATCAACAGCGGAAAGAGAATGTAGTCGTGGATGCTTTGAGTAGAAAATATTTGTTTACTTTGCAGGCGATGAACACACAGTTAAATCTAAACCGTTATTTCTTCAGCAAATTTGCGAGGCTCAGAAATTTGATAATGAATTGGAAGCTAAAAGAATACAATGTGAGCCGACTACTAATTCAGACTATCAGATCAGATCCGATGATTGTTTAATTTTTCGAGGTAGAATTTGTGTACCAAAGAATTTCGAACTTATTTAGAAAATTCTACACGAAGCACACAGTGGTTGTTTATCTATTCATCCGAGGATTACTAAAATGTACAATGATTTGAAATACTTGTACTGGTGGTCTTGTATGAAACGAGATATTTCAGAATTTGCGTCTAGATGCTTTGTTGGTCAACAAGTTAAAGTCAAACATCAAGTGCCTTCGATTCTGCTACAACCATTGATGATACCAGAGTGGAAATGGGATAGAGTTACGATGGATTTAGTATCAGGATTACCCCTATCTTCAAAAAAGAAAGATGCTATCTAGGTTGTTGTTGATCATTTGACGAAATTGACACATTTCATTCTAATACGAATAGACTTTTCGCTCGATAGATTACCTAAATTGTACGTCTCTGAGATTGTTAGATTGCACAGGGTGTCAGTTTCTATTATTTCAGATAGAGATCCGAGGTTTACATCGCGATTTTGGAAGAAATTACAAGAAGCTTTGGGTACGTGATTGCACTTTAGTATTGCATTTCATCCTCAAACAGACGGTTAGTCTGAGAGAGTAATTCAGATTCTCGAAGATATGCTTCGTTGCTGTGTTTTAGAGTTTGAAGGCAACAGGGAAAAATATTTATCGTTGGGTGAATTCGCATATAGCAATAGTTTTCAATCGAGAATAAAGATGGTAGCGTATGAAGCTTTGTATTGTCGTAAATACTGAAATCCTCTATACTGGACCGAACTTAGTAAGAAAAAGATACGCGGGGTTGATTTGATAAGAGAGACTGAAGAGAAAGTGAAAATAATCCGTGACAGTTTGAAAGCAGCTTCAGATCGATAGAAATCGTATGCGGATCTAAAACGTAAAGACATTGAATTTCAAATCAGCGATAGAGTATTTTTGAAAGTATCTCCACGGAAGAAGATTCTTCAATTTGGTCGTAAAGGAAAATTAAGTCAGCGATTTATCGAGCCGTATGAAATTATTGAAAGAATAAGGCCAGTTGCATATTGACTAAATTTACCGTCAGAGCTAGAAAAGATCCATAATGTGTATCATGTGTCGATGTTGAGCCAATATAGATCAGATCTGTCACACGTAATTTCTCCAACAGAAGTTGAAATTCAGCCTGATATGACATATAACGAAGAACCAATCAGAATTTTAGCTCGAGAATTTAAAAAGTTAAGAAACAAAAGCATAACATTAGTGAAAGTTCTATAAGAAACAAAAGCATAACATCAGTAAAAGTTCTATGGCAACGAAATGGTGTCGAAAAATCTACGTCGGAACCCAAGGAAGCTATGAGAAAACAGTATCCTAACCTATTTTTTGGTAAGATTTTTGGGGACAAAAATTCCTTAGGGGGAGAGTTGTAACCGTTTTTAGTCAAATCGGAACAGTGGTTTGGGAACCAAAAATTTGAGGTAAAAAAATTTATTTTATTATCATTTGGAGGTCTACAGTATGATAGTATGATTGTGTGAAAATTTTGTTAACAAATTTTATCGTTTGAATGCTTAATTTGATAGAAATGACTAAATCGGGTAAAGTGCAAAAGTGGGGTTCCAATAGCTAAAGGTGCCTAATATCTATGGAACCTTAAACTGGGGTCCTTATGTGATAATTAGACCATTAGTGTGTTAGTGGAAATATATGAGATTGGTATTGTTGAATTTGATTGAAATTAAAACGTAAATTAGTAAATTAATGTTAAAAAAATAAAAACAAAACCAATTTTTATCTCTTATCATCTTCTCCAACCAAATATTCAAGGGAAAGAAAGCAATTTTTGTTCATCTAGGGTTCGATCACTTTGAGGCTTGATTGGTAAGTAATTTTTGTCTCGTTTTTAATGATTTCTATGTTTTCGGAGTCACTATAGCTTAATCTAGCTAGCCAAGGGACTAATTTGCAAAATTTTCAAAGGTTTAGGGTTTTACCATTAATGAATATGTGTGTATTTTGATGTTTCATGATATAAAATGAATGGTTGTTAAATAAACATCATTTGTTAAGTGATTTTGGGTGAAATTGCAAATTAGGGATTTATTTGTGAAATATGAAAATTTTGTGGTAGAAATATGAAATAAATGAAATATATGGGCTGCTATGGTAATAAGGAAAATTCATCTAGCATGGGTAGGGACTTAATTGCATGAATTTGTATTTTTATGAGCAAGGGATTAAATTGTAAAGATGTTAAACTATTAGGGGAAAAAGTGTAATTTTTCCAAAATATGATTTTTGGGTTAAATTTAATAGAATGATAATTAAATAAATTAAATTTTCTATTATATAGATTAAGAAAAATGAAGCTCGGATCTAGATCGGGGGAAAAACAAAGTATTGTTTTAGGCGATCCATTTCGTCGTTTTTGTGAATCGAGGTAAGTTCATATGTTAAAAAGAATTAATATAATTTTGTTTTAAAAACTTTATTATTGAATTAATTGTGAATACGATCTTACGGAAATATTCGACGAAGATTCAGCAATTGGAAATCCCGATTGAACCTTAGGAATAGATTAGGGTGCGAATGACATGTCATTAGGGGTTATGTGTTTGGTTGCTAGTCCGTATGTCCTACCGGTGGCTGAGTTATCTGGCATGTGTTGCGGATTCTCGTCAGCTTGTATGAATAGACCCGTTGATAGCTTGAGAGTGAGCATTATATGAGATATGAGATTGAGATAGCTTCGACTATGTATTTGACACTTAGGGTGCGAGATTCCCAGGTATCTGATATTATTCCTAATGGTTCAATGGGTATATCAAGGATATGGATGAGTATGAAGTTGATACGAGTTAATACAGATATGTACATGAAATATACAAGCATTAAATCGAAGAAACTTGTGAATTTCATATCTAACCTTGTGAATGAATATGTGATAGGTTTGTGGATCAATATGAGTTATATTATGATATGTTTAATTGCTTGAATTATGTATATATGGTAAGTTGAGTTTATTACTATACAAACTTACTAAGCTTTATAGCTTACTTTGTTTACTTTTCTATGTTTTATAGTGATTATCAAAATCTGCTCGGATTTGGGAGTCGTCGAAGATCTCATCACACTATCAAGCTATCATTTGGGTACTGTTGAACTTGTGTATTTCGTTATATGGAATGTATAGGAGTTGTGGTTAATATGGTTATATGTTTGTGGTGGATTTAGCCAATTGATTTGGTTTGTAAATGAAGTATGTTTTGATTAGGTGTATAGCCATGTGATTTGGCTTATTTTGGTATATTTGGCTATGTATATATATATCTATATGTACATATGCCCTTTTGTGATGTGATTTAAAATTTCCATATGAATGGTTGTTTGTGGATTGGTAGCTTGAGTATTAAATAGTTGAAATTGAGATTGGTATGTTTGTGGTTTTAGGCAAAAGTGTGCATAATTGAAAGTGACCATTTAAGTGATTTGAGAATGTGAAATTTGTATGAATTGTGTAGGTGAACGCAAATTTGGGTGAGAAAAATGGCTTGGAAAATAACCTATTTTTGTCCATACCAGCAGAGACATGGGCATGTGTCTCAGTCGTGTGTGACACACGGTCATGTGACACGGTCGTGTGTCCCTTGGTGTTTAATTAGAAACCAATTTAGTATACTCTAAACAGGTATATGACTTGGCCGTGGCATAAGCCAGTATACCCTACTAGTTCGGCACGACCTAGCACACGGCCTGGCACACGGGCGTGTGAGACCATTTCGAAGGGCACACGGGCTAGTCACACAGGCATGTGGTTGGTCGTGTGACCTAAGTCAAGGAGTTACACGGGATCAAACACGGGCTGGGACACGGCCATATGATCGCATTTCGAATGTCCACATGACATGTGATACGAGTATGTCTTCACACGGCCAGGCCACATGGGTGTGCGTCCCCTATAATTTGAAAAATTTTCTATGTCTTTCAAAAATTTCCTGAGTTATTGGTTTAGTCCCAAACCACTTCTAATGCATGATTTGGGCCTCATAGGCTCGTATTAGGGACGATATGAATGAATGAGAATGATTTTTATCTTGTAATGGAAGATGTATGATAAATGTATGTTCATTTAAGTAATAAGTCTGGTAATGCTACGTAACCCTATTTCAGCGAGGGATACTGGTTAGGGGTGTTATAGGTGGAGTTTGAAATTGATCTATTACTAGGTACTGCTCCGATGTCTATTGCACCCTACAGCATGGCACCGAAAAATTTGACCGAACTAAAAGCGCAGCTCCAAGAACTCCTTGATAGAGGATTCATTTGACCGAGTGTGTCTTCGTGGGGGCACCAGTATTTTTTGTTAAGAAGAAAAATTGGTCGATGAGAATGTGCATAGATTATAGACAGTTGAACAAGTTGACAATCAAGAATAAGTACCCATTGCCAAAAATTGACAATTTGTTCGACCAATTTTGAGGAGCATCTATTTTCTCCCAAATCGATTTGCACTACGATTACCATCAGCTCAAAGTCAAGGAGGTTGATGTGTACAAACTGCCTTTAGGACTCGTTACGGAAATTACGAGTTTGGTGATTCCTTTCGGCTTAACGAATGCCCCAACAACATTAATGGATTTAATGAATCGGGTGTTCCAACTGTACTTGGATTAATTTTTAGTGGTTTTTATCAATGATATCCTGACCTACTCTAAAATTAAACCTAAACATGATGATCATCTCCACATTGTACTTCAGATACTCCGAGAAAAATAGTTGTATGCCAAGTTTAGTAAATGCGAGTTTTGGTTGCAAAAGGTCACTTTTCTGGGTCACGTGATGGCAGTAGAAGGTATTCGAGTCGATTCCAAGAAAATAGAAGCTATTGTTGAGTGGAAGTAGCCGAAATATGTATTTGATCTTCGTAGCTTCCTAGGTTTAGCTGGTTACTACTGAAGGTTCGTTGAAGGATTTTCTCTGATTTCATCACCCCTGACAAAGCCGCTACGTAAGAGTGCTCCATTCGTATGGTCTGAAGCACAACAATCTAGTTTTGATAAACTCAATTCCATTTTGACACAAGCTCCTGTCTTAGTTAAACCATAATCAGGTCGAGAGCTTGTGGTATACAGTGATGCTTCACGTATTGGGTTAGGGTGTGTGCTTGTACAAGACGGTAAGGTAGTCATTTACACGTCGTGGCAGCTTAAGACACATGAGGGTAACTACCTTATGCACGATTTTGAGCTAGCTGCGGTTGTGTTTGCTCTAAAAATCTAGAGACATGATCTGTATGGTGAAAAGTGTATGATTTACAACAATCACAAGAGTCTCAAATATTTGTTAACCCAAAAAGAATTAAATCATTGGCAGTGCTGATGGGTTGAGTTACTTAAAGATTATAATTGCACAATAGAGTACCATCCGGGTAAGGCAATGTGGTAGCTGAGGCCTAAGACGTAGAGCGATGACTGATCTGAGAGCAATGTTAGCTTGTCTGAGTTTGGTTGAAGATAGAGGGCTGTTGGCTGAATTACAAGTAAAACCGATTTGGGTGGAGCAGATCAAAGCTAAACAGTTGAGCGATGAGTCTTTAGTCCAGCGTCTACGCCATGTTGGTTCAAACGAGAATTCTGATTTTAGCTTGAATAGTGAAAATGTGTTATGCTTCAAAGGTCGGATTTGTGTACCCAATGATAAGGAATTAAGGCATTCCATTCTACAATAGGAGCATAATAGTCCCTATGCTATGCATCTTGGCGGGAATAAAATGTACCGGGATCTCTGAGAGCTTTTGGTGGCCCAAACTGAAACGAGAAGTAGTCACTTTTGCATCTCACTGTCTGACGTGTCAAAAAGTTTAGGTTGAACATTAGCTGCCCTCTGGACTGCTTCAGCCAGTCAAGATCCTACAGTGGAAATGGGAGCGGGTAACAATGGATTTTGTTACGAGGTTGCCTTTGACCCCCACTAAGAAAGATTCAATTTGGGTCATCGTTGATCGGTTGACCAAAGCAACCCACTATATTCTTATCAAAACAAATTTCTCCTTATAGAAGTTACTTAAACTGTATATCACCGAAATTGTGAGGCTATACAAAATATCGGTCTCAATCATCTCAGACAAAGATCCGCGATTTACATCTTGGTTACGGAAGAAACTCCATGAGGCTTTAGGCATCTGACTTAATTTTAGTACTGCGTATCACCCTCGGACTAATGGAAAGTCGAAGCAGGTTATTCAAATCCTAAAGGATATGCTTCGGGGTTATGTAATAGACTTCAGAGGTAGTTTGGAGGAGTACCTACCATTGGCGGAGTTTGCATACAATAACAGCTTTCAGTCTAGTATTTAGATGGCACCCTATAAGGCCTTATATGGACGTAAGTGTCCTTCTTCGTTATATTGGACAGAATTAAGTGAACGCTGGATATTGGGTCTTGAGCTGGTTTCTAAAACTAAAAACACTGTAAAAGTAATTCGAGACCGATAGAAAGTCGCATCTGATTGGCAAAAGTCTTATGCTGATTTAAAAAGGAAAGACATCGAATTTTCTATTGGTAATCAAGTTTCCTGAGAGTATCACCATGGAAAAAGGTTCTCCGATTTGGACGCAAGGGAAAGCTAAGCCCAAGGCTCATTAGGCCTTATTGTATCTTAAAGCGTGTCAAACCCGTTGCTTACCAATTGGAATTACTGTCGGAACTGGATCAAATTCATGATGAGTTTCATGTTTCGAGCTAAGACGGTATTGTTCAAATCCATCACATATTGTTACTATTAACGAGATCGAGTTGCGACCGAAGTTAACATTCGAAGAGGAACCAATCTAGATTTTGGAATGTGATGTTAAGGTGCTGAGAAAGAAAACTATTCCTTCAGTAAAAGTTCTGTGGCGGAACCACGGTACTGAGGAAGCCACGTGGGAACATGAACAGGTAATTTGACGTCTGTATCCGTATCTATTTGAGTCAAGTAAATTTTTGATGCTGAAATTTCTTTTAGGGCGAGAGAGTTATAATGCCCCAAAATTTTAATAGTTTAATTGTGTGAATCTGCAGTAATTAAATTTTGGTATCTCTGGTTCTGTGCTCAATTTTTTTGTTTAAGGTCCAAAGTTCGAGAGGCATAGTTAAAAGTTTTGTTATTTTTAAAACAACCTTTATCCGTGTGTTAGGTAGTTAAGTGCAATTCTAGGTAAATCAGTGTCAAGAATGAGCCTGATGGTTCACTGGTTAAGCATTTCTCTGTATTCTGTCTAGTTTCGAGTTCAAGTCCCATCGCATGAGTTAGGAAATATTTTTTTTTGCAAATGCCGAAAGTTAGGATGGTGGTTAATTTTAAAAATTCTGATGGAATTCTATCGCTCTTCTTTTTCTTTTTGAACACTTAGTTCCCTATTTTTCCTGTTCTCCTTTCTTTTTTTTTCTTCTTACTACAATTAATTTTTGCATGAATTGGGAAGTCTTCGTTGTCTGTGAGGTCAATATTTTGTAATTTCCTATACCAACCCTCACCGGTATTCAATGCCAGAATAGGGTTACGGAGCATTACCAGACCTATAACATAAATAAACATCCATTTCACATACATCTTCAATATCATGTAATCAACATTTAACACTATTCACATGTCCCTATTATGAGCCAACAAGGCCCAAAATGCATTTGAAGTGGTTCGAAACTGAACAGATAGCTCTGGAAATTTTTGAAACACTTAGAAAGTTTTTCAAACTACAGAGGACACATGCTCATGTGGCCCGACCCTGTGTCTCACACAGCCAAAGACACACCCGTGTCACAGGCCATGTGGACATTAGAAATGAAGTAACATAGTCGTGTCCCAGCCAGTGTTTTACCCTGTGTAACTCTCCGACTTGGGTCATACGTCCAACACACACGCCCGTGTGGCTAGCTCGTGTGCCCTAAGAAATGGCCATACACACCCGTGTGCCAAACCCTGTGCTAGGCCGTGCCAATCCTGTAGAGTATATTGACTTATGCCACACGGCCAAGTCACATGCCCGTGTGCTAGGTCCTGTGGAGCACACTGACTTGATTTTTAATTCAACACCAGGGGACAAATGGCCGTGTAACATGACCGTCTGTCACACACAGCTGAGACACAGTCCTGTGTCTCTACCCGTATAGACAAAAATAGGTTATTTACCAAGTCATTTTGCCACCCAAACTTGCTTACACCTACATCAACCCAATTGGCACCAAAACATGTCATATAATAGGCAATTCCAAATCAACTCCAATTAAGCTCAATTCATGATAATCTCATACCATTAACCACAATATACACAAGTATCAAATTTGACAATCTCATTCATGCTAACTCACAATCACATATCACCTAAATGGAATCTTATAATTATGGAAAAATATAAGCATACTAATTCTTAAATATCATCCATTTGACATCCACAATACCTATAATCAACAAGCATCATATATCCATCAACAAACTCACAACACAAGCCATGTGCACATATATATATACATAACCAAACCAACCAAATTAAGCCAACTCTCATGGATATATACAAAACCAAACTCTTAACATTACAAGCCATTTCAAACGACTAAATTCATTAACAACATATATACCAACATGACCAAAGTCCCCATACATGTCATATACTAAAAGTACTTAAGTTCAAAAGTACCAAAATAATAGTTGGATAATGTGATGAAGTCTCGGACAATTCTCGAATCCGAGTTAGCTTTGATTTCACTATTAAACACGAGAAAATAAACAAAGCAAGCTATGAAGCTTAGTAAGTTCGTATAGCATTAAAATAAACTTACCATATATGCACAACTTAAGTAAATAAAACATAACATATCATAATTCATATTGAATCATCAACCTACCACATATTCATTCAAAAAGTTAGATATAACTTTCATAAATCCCTCATTTCAATATTTGAACGGTTCATGTACATACCTGTACCACCTCGTATCAACTTATGCACAACCACTTCTCTGATATACCCATTGAACCATTTGGAATACTATCAGATACACAGAAAACTCGCACCCTAAGTGCCACATATATAGCCGAAGCTATCTCAATCTTGTATCACATATAATGCTCACTCTCGAGCTATCAACGGGTCAACTCACACAAGCTGACGGTCATGATGGAGCTACACGGTGCTGCTCACACAAGCTGACGAGTATCAGCAAGACATGCCGAATAACTCAGCCACCGGTACGACGTACGGACCAGCACCTAAATCACATAACCCCTAATGACATGTCATTTGTATCCTAATCTATTCCTAAGGTTCAATCGGGATTTCTCATTTGCTGAATCATTTTCGAACATGTCTGTAGTGTCGTATTCACAATTTATACAATAATAAAGCATTTAAAATATAATTATAACAATGCTTATTACATACGAACTTACCTTAAATGCAAAATCGACGAAACAAGTCGATTAGTCCAAAATCTTGTTCTTTCCCCGATCTAAATTCGTATTTCGCTTTTCTCAATCTAAATGTAATTAAAATTAACTTATTTAATTATCACTCTATTCAATTTGGTCCAAAACACACATTAAGGCAATTTTATATTTTTACCCCTAACATTTTAGCATTTTTACAATTTAGTCATTATTTCATAAAATTACAAATTCATGCATTTCAACCAAAACCCATGCTAGTCGAATTTCAATTAGGTCCCTAACAGTCCATATTTTTCATTTATTTCACAATTTAACCACAAAATTTACACTTTCCACAATTTAATCCCTAATTGGACATTTTACTAAAAATGACTTCACAAATGTTGTTTATCTAGCAAGAAGTACGCACTTTCTACCATTAAACATCAAAACACATATAGATTCAACAATGGAAAAATAGTAAACCTATAACAATTTTGCAAATTAGTCCCTGGGCTAGCTAGATTAAGCTGCAACAATCTCAAAATGATAGAAATCATTAACAATAGGACAAAGATGGACTTACATGCATAGATGATAGTTGGTCGAGCCTTGAATTTTCTTTAATGGTGTTTCTAAGTCTAATTTTTGGTGTAAAATCTCATGAAGAAGATGATATCTTATTTTATGTTATTTTTACTTAAGTTTATTTATTAATTTACTAAACTAACCTTGGCTATTAACATTAAAATGACATAATTAAATGTCCATCTTTTTCCACTCAAATAAAAAATGGTCTCTTTACTACATAAGGGCCTCCACTTTAAGGTTCTATAGCTATTAGACACCTTTAGCTAATAGAACTCAAGTTTTACACTTTACGCGATTTAGTCTTTTTTCTCAAATTAAGCATTTAAAAGATAAAATTTCTTAACGAAACTTTCACACAATCATTTTATCATACTATAAACATTAGAATAATAAGAAAATAATTATTTTGACTTCAGATTTGTGGTCTCAAAACCCCTATTTCGATTTCACTAAAAACGGATTGTTACAACTCCCCCCTCTTAGGAATTTTCGTCCCCTAAAATCTTACCAGAAAATAGGCTAGGGTACTGTTTTCTCATAGTCTCCTCGGGTTCCCACGTGGCTTCTTCAACACCATGAAGTTTTCACAAAAATTTCACCAAACCTATGTTTTTCTTTCTCAATTCTTTAACCTCTCGAGCTAAAATTCTGACCGGCTCTTCATTATACGTTATATTAGGTTGAATTTCCATTTCAGTCGGAGAAATGATATGTGATGGATCTGATCGATACCGTCATAATATTGACACATGAAATACATTGTAGATCTTTTCTAACTCTAATGGTAAAGCTAGTCGATATGCGACTGGCCCTATTCTTTCAATAATCTCATATAGCCCAATAAATCACAGAAACGAAGTATTTTCTTCCACAAAGATACTTTCAAAAATACCCTATCGCCGATCTAGAATTCAATGTCTTTACGTTCTAAATCCGCATACGATTTCTGTCGATCTAAAGCTACTTTCAAACTGCTGCGAATTATTTTCACTTTATCTTCAATTTCTCTAATCAAATCAACCTCGTGAATCTTTTTCTCACTAAGCTCAGTCCAGTATAACGGAGTTCGGCATTTACGACCATAAAATGCTTCATATGGTGCCATCTTTATGCTTGATTGAAAATTGTTGTTAGACGCGAATTCAATCAACGGTAAGTATTTCCCCCAATTGCCATCAAACTCTAAAACGCAACAATAAAGCATATCTTCAAGAATCTGAATTTATCTCTCAAACTGACTGTCGTTTTGCGAATGACATGCAGTACTAAAGTGCAACCACGTACCTAAAGTTCTTGCAATTTCTTCCAAAATCGTGACGTACACCTCGGATCTCTATTCAAAATATGGAAACTGGCACCTCGTGCAATCTAATGATTTTAGAAATGTACAATTCAGCCAATTTATCAACCGAATAGTCTGTATGTACCGAAATGTAATGTGCTGATTTCGTCAGTCGATCAACGACAACCCAAATAGTATCTTTCTTTTTCAGAGATAGTGGCAATCATGATACCAAAATCCATCGTAACTCTATCTCATTTCCACCCTGGTATCATCACAGGATGTAGTAATCCCGAAGGCACTTGATGTTCAGCTTTAACTTGTTGACAAACCAAGCATCTTAATACAAACTTTGAAATGTCTCGTTTCACGCCTGACCACCAATACAATTGTTTTAGATCGTTATACATATTTGTACTCCCCAGATGTACGGATAAACAACCACTATGTGCTTCGTGTAAAATTTTTTTAATGAGCTCGGAATTCTTTGGTACACAAATTTTACCTTGGAACATTAAACAATCATCGGATCCAATCTGATAGTCTGAATCACTATTCGACTCACGTTGCATTCTTTTAGCTTGAAAATCATTATCACACTTCTGAGCTTCACAAATTTTTTGAAGAAATAACGGTTTAGCTTTTAACTCAGCTAAAATCGAACCATCATTAGACAAGGTTAACTGTGTATTCATCGCTCGCAAAGTAAATAAAGATTTTCTACTCAGAGCATCCGCGACTACATTCGCTTTCCCCAGATGATAACCAATCACTAACTCATAGTCTTTCAACAGCTCGAGCCATCTTCATTGTCGCAAATTCAAATCTTTCTGAGTCATTATATACTTTAAGCTCTTGTGATCGGTAAAAATATGGCACTTTTCACCATATAAATGATGTCGCCAAATCTTCAATGCAAAAACAATAGTAGCCAATTCTAAATTGTGCGTCAGATAATTCTTTTCATGTGGTTTCAACAGTTTAGAGGCATAAGCTATCACTTTACCCTCTTGCGTCAAACACAACCCAAACCATTTAATGACGTGTAGCTGAAAATCACAAACTCTTTACTTTACTCAGGTTGAACCGAAACTGGTGCCTTAGTTAACAATGCTTTCAACTGTTCAAAACTTTGTTAACATTTCTCAGACCACTCAAATTTCACATCTTTCTATAGCAGTCTGGTCATCGGTGTTGCAATCATCAAGAATCCTTTTACAAAATGCCGACAATAGCCAGCTAATCCCAGAAAGCTTTTGAATTCGGATACATTTCTTGGTGGTTTCTAGTCAACAACTACGGAAATCTTGCTCGGATCAACACGGATACCTTTCGCTGAAACAATATGTCCCAAAAATCTGACTTCTCAGAGCCAAAACTCGCATTTACTAAATTTAGCAAATAGTTGCTTATCTTTCAAGGTTTGTAATACAATCCTCAAATGCTCGGCATGCTCAGACTCATCTCTTGAATAGATCAGAATGTCATCAATGAATACAACCACAAATCTGTCTAAATACGATCTAAAGATTCGATTCATCAAATCCATAAAAACTGCAGGAGCATTAGTTAATCCGAAAGGCATAACAAGAAATTCATAATGCTCGTACCTTTTTTTGAACGCAGTTTTTGGCACATTCGAATCTTTAACTCGCAACTGATAATAATCAGATCTCAAATAAATCTTCGAGAATATTGTAGCTCCTTTCAACTGATCAAATAAATCATCAATTCTCGGCAAAGGATACTTATTCTTTATCATAACCTTGTTGAGCTGACGATAACCAATACAAAGTCACATTGATCCGTCTTTCTTCTTTACGAACAATACCGGTGCACCCCAAGGTGAAAAACTAGGTCGTGCAAAACCTCTATTGGTTAACTCTTGCAACTGAGATTTCAACTCTTTCAACTCTGTTGGAGCTATTGATATCGGTGATGTTCCCGATACTAATTCAATGGCAAACTCAACCTCTCTAATCGGTGGCAACCCCGGTAACTCTTCTAGAAACACATCTAGATACTCACAAACTACTGGTACTGATTCAATCTTTGATTCTGACACTTCTGTATCCAGTACATAAGTAAGATAATCTTTGCAACCTTTCCTCACATACTTCTGAGCTAACATCAATCATATCACAACAGGTAATCCACTCGATTCATCAGATTCAATCCGAAGGATTTCATTATTCTGACATTTCAATTCAATAGCCTTTCATCTACAATTCACAACAGCATCATGTAGAAATAGCCAATCCATACCTAGTATCACATCAAATTCATCAAATGGCAAAAGCATCAAATCAGCTGAAAAACAGTAACTTTGAATCATCAAAGGACAACTCTTGCAAAATTTATCAACTAGAACATATTTGACTAAGGGGTTCGACACTTTAATCACAAACTTGGTGACTCAATAGGAAAACTCTTACTAGACACCAAATTCATACAAATATATGAATGAGTTGATCTAGGATCAATTAATGTAATTACATTAGTGTCATAAAGAGAAAATCTACTGGCGATAACATCTAGTATGATACATCTTCGCAAGCGTGAATAGCGTAAGCTCTAGCAGGTGCTCTAACCTCGGATCTCACAGCTGAATCTTTTGTCGCACCTTATTACTGGTTACATTCCTCGTATTTCTAGGTTACCTCCCTCTAGTAGCTGTGTTGCTCGATTTTGCATTCTGGAATTTATCTTTCTCGGCTAACTTTGGACAATCTCAAATGAAATGATCTTGTGAGCCACATCTAAAACAACATCTATTATTCATCCAACATTCACCAAAATGTCTTCGACCACACTGTTGACACTTAGGTTTATTATTTCTCACACTGCCAACACTCGATACTGATGTAGCTTGAGTTTTAAGACTTGAGTATTGCTTTCCATGATCTCTATTTGGATACTCGATTAAAGCATTCAAATGAGTATATGAATCTCGTGATTTCTTTGACGAGGATTGATATGGTTTACTCATCAATCTCTTTCTCGAATCTCTAGCCTCGAAATCAGCTTTTCCCTTTTCTTTGTCCAATTCCTTGGCTTTGCAAGATCGGTCAACTCAAACAACAAATTCTTTCAACTCTACAGTCCCGACTAAAAAGCTGATATCTTCGTTCAATCCGTCTTCGAATCTTTTACACATAATTGCCTCGATGGAAACACATTCTCGAGCATATTTCCTAAGCCTTACTAACTCTCGCTCATACTCAGTCACAGACATATGACCCTATTTCAGCTCCAAAAATTCTTTACGCTTTTGGTCGATAAACCATTGGCTGATGTATTTCTTTCTAAACTCAGCTTGAAAGAATTCTCAGGTAACCTTTTCTCTTGGCACCACCGATCTAGAGTATTCCACCACTGAGACGCTGTGTCCCTCAGAAGTGACACGGCACATTTTAAACACTCAGCTGGTGTGCAAGAAAGCTCATCAAATACCCGAGTCATATTTTCAAGCCAAAACTAGGCTCTCTTAGGATCGTCATCCACAATAGCTCTAAACTCTTAGGCCCCATATTTTTGAATCTTATCAACTGGCGGCTTATTCAATCTTAAAAGTTCCACACCTTGAGGATCTACGGGAACTGGTTGGGGATTAGGTGGGGGTGGAGGTTGCTGAGTTGTGGATTTTTTCGGACATACTCAGTAAACCAGTCGTTAATCATCTGGAAAAAGGCTTCCTTAGCCTCTCCTCCCTAGCTACCCGTTACGGATCTCGACTCCGATTGTGCTACTCCGTGAATGAAGGTTGGCGCATTACTTTCAACATCATCAACTACAGCTCAAATATTATCCAATTACTAAACGAAAACACGATTTAAACTGTCAGAAGATATCACACTATCACAAGTTATATATGGCATGTATAGCTAGACTTTCACATACGCTACGTTGGTCCTAGAATAGAAAAAATCGTAGCTCTGATACCAATAAATGTAACACCCCTCACCCATATTCAATGCCAGAATAGGGTTACAGAGCATTACCAGACTTATAACATAAATAAACATCCATTTCACACACATCTTCAAAATCATGTAATCAACATTCAACACTATTCACATCGTCCCTATTACAAGCCTACGAGGCCCAAAAATATGTATTTGTAATGGTTCAAAACTAAACCAATCACTCGAGAAATATTTGAAACACTTAAAAGAATTTCAAACTACAGGGGACACACGCCCGTGTGGCCCGACCGTGTGGACATGCGAAATAAAGTCACATAGCCGTGTCTCAGCCCGTGTTTTACCCATGTAATTCTCTGACTTTGGTCACACGGACAACACACACACTGGTGTGGCTAGCCCGTGTGCCCTAAAAAATGGCTACACACGCTCATGTGCCAAGCCGTGTGCTAGGTCGGGCCAATCCTATAGAGTATACTTACTTATGCCACATGGCCAAGTCACATGCCCGTGTGCTAAGACGTGTGGAGCATACTGACTTGATTTTTAATTCAACACCAGGGGACATACGGTCGTGTAACATGACCATGTGTCACACACAGCTGAGACACACACCTGTTTCCCTGTCCGTGTGGACAAAAATAGGCTATTTACCAAGTCATTTTGCCACCCAAACTTGCTTACACCTACATCAACCCAATTGGCACCAAAACATGTCATATAATAGGCACTTCCAAATCAACTCCAATCAAGCTCAATTCATGATAATCTCATACCATTAACTACAATATGCAAAAGTATCAAATTTGACAACCTCATTCATGCTAACTCACAATCACAAATCACTTAAATGGCCTCTTAAAATTATGCATCATTTTGCCTAAACACATAAGTATACTAATTCTCAAATATCAACCATTTGACATCCACAATAGCTATAATCAACAAGCATCATATATCCATCAACAACCTCACAACAAGCCATATGCACATATATATATACACAACCAAGCTAACCAAATTAAGCCAACTCTTATGGCTATATACAAAACCAAACTCTTAATATTTACAAGCCATTTCAAATGACTAAATTCATTAACAACATATATACCAATATGACCAAAGTCCCTATACATTCCATACACTTAAAATACTTAAGTTCAAAAGTACCAAAATGATAGTTGGATAGTGTGATGAAGTCTCTGACGATTCCCAAATCCGAGCTAGCTTTGATTGCACTATTAAACACGAGAAAATAAACAAAGTAAACTATAAAGGTTAGTAAGTTCGTATAGCATTAAAATCAACTTACCATATATGCACAACTTAAGCAAATAAAACATAACATAACATAATTCATATTGAATCATCAACCTACTACATATTCATTCAAAAAGTTAGATATAACTTTCGTAAATTCCTCATTTCAATAATTCTACAATTCATGTACATACTTGTACCACCTCGTATAAACTTATACACAACCACATCTCTAATATACCCATTGAACCATTTGGAATACTATCTAATACTCAAGAAACTCGCACCCTAAGTGCCACATATATAGCCAAAGCTATCTCAATCACGTATCACATATAATGCTCACTCTCGAGCTATCAACGGGTCTGCTCACACAAGTTGACAGTCATGACAAAGCTACACGGTGCTGCTCACACAAGATGGCGAGTATTCACAACACATGCCGAATAACTCAACCATCGGTAGGACATACGGACCAGTACCCAAACCATATAACCCCTAATCACATGTCATTTGTATCCTAATCTATTACTAAGGTTCAATCAGGATTTCTCGTTTGCTAAATCGTCATCGAACATGTCCATAGTGTCGCATTTACAATTTATGCAATAATAAATCATTTAAAACATAATATTAACTATGCTTATTACATACGAACTTACCTCGAATGCAAAAACAACGAAACGAGTCAATTAGTCCAAAATCTTGTTCTTTCCCCGATCTAAATTCGTATTTCACTTTTCTTGATCTAAATGTAATCAAAATTAACTTATTTAATTATCACTCTATTCAACTTAATCCAAAACACACATTAAGGCAATTTTACATTTTTACCCCTAACATTTCAACATTTTTACAATTTAGTCTTTATTTCATAAAATTACAAATTCATGCATTTCAACCAAAACCCAATGCTAGCTGAATTTCAATCAGGTCCCTAACAGTTCACATTTTTCATTTATTTCACAATTTAACCACAAAATTTACACTTTTTCACAATTTAATCATTAATTGGACATTTTACTAAAAATGACTTAATAAATGTTGTTTGTCTAACAACAAGCATGCATTTTCTACCATCAAACATGAAAAAACATATAGATTCATCAATGGCAAAATCGTAAACCTATAACAATTTTGCAAAATAGTCCCTGGGCTAGCTAGATTAAGCTGCAACAATCTCAAAAACATAGAAATCAATAAAAAGGGGACAAAAATGGACTTACATGCACAGATGATAATTGACCGAACCTTGAATTTTTTAATTGTGTTTCTAAGTCTAATTTTTGGTGGAAAATCTCATGAAGAAGATGATATCTTATTTTATGTTATTTTTACTTAAGTTTATTTATTAATTTACTAAACTAACCTTGGCTATTAACATTAAAATCAAATAATTAAGTGTCCATCTTTGTCCAGTCAAATCAACAATGGTCTATTTACTACATATGGGCCTCCACTTTAAAGTTCTATAGCTATTAAAAATCTTTAGCTAATAGAACTCAAGTTTTACACTTTACGCGATTTAGTCCTTTTTTTTTAAATTAAGCATTTAAACGATAAAATTTCATAACAAAAATTTCACACAATCATTTTATCATACTGTAAACATCAAAATAAAAATAAAATAATTATTTTGACTTCGGATTTGTGGTCCCAAAATAACTGTTCCAATTTGACTAAAAACGGGCTATTACAGTTCCGTTGTTATTTCCTTTCAGTTTGTGATTTTTGTTGTGTTAACATTTTTCTGTCGAAACGAGATTTTGCTCATTTTCTTGATGTTCTATTAAAAACTCATTTAGTTACGTTTTAGGCGAGGATATTGCAAGAGATGTTATTCCACCGTGTTAGTCTGATTTCCTCTATTTCGTGCGAGGTGAGTATGCGATTTGTGTTGTGATTGTATCGAAACTTTCGAAATAATCTTGACGGTAGGTTGATTTTGTTAAAATATCGAAAACGATGCTGTAATTGATTATCAAATGGTTAATTAGGTTCTGGGTAGTCTCTGTATTATTTTTTCGTAAAAAAACTAGGTGCATATCGAAAACATTAGTTATTGCAAGTTTCGGTAGCGAAGAATGGTGACTGTGGACGCCACACGACTAGGCAGTCGAGCGTGTGACCAGGCTGTGTGAGCCATGCGACCGTACGGCAAGCTGTATGATAGGCCGTGTAACTCACTGTTCATTTATTTGGGGTTACACGGGCGAGGACACGGGTATATGTGGCCATGTTAGAGCAGGGTTCACATGGGCCAGGGACACGGGCGTACGCCTAGGCCATGTGACTCACTATTTGTGGTATAAAATCAAATGGCCAGGGACACGGGCGCATGCCTAGGCCGTGCAACTCACTTTTTGTGGTATAAAACCACACAACCAGGGGCACAGGTGTGTACTCAGGCAGTGTGAGTCACACGGGCAAGGACAAGGGCGTGTTTCCAAGCCGTATTACTCACTGTTTATGTTTTTGGAACCACACGGGCAAGACACATGGGTGTGTGCCTAAACCGTGTGTCATGGTATTAGGGCCCGAAACCTATTTTGAGGCCGAGAATGTTGTTTAACAGTGTTACTGACTTCCTCAGTGTATGAATGGCTGAACTTGATTGTATGAAAGCTATATGATATTCTGAGACTGATGTGTGAATAACACAGTTGTATGTATACCGTGATACATATTCTGAAGTGGAACTGTCATATTTGTTTACGAAATAACATAGAATGACTGAATACTCAATATGGGTACTTGTGCTTTGCATTTGCATGGGTTGGGATATTGTGAAGAAGGAAGTAATTTGTTCTGAATTAATGGCTATGCCACAACACGTATAAATCTGATTCTGGTGCTTAGTCGCAATCTTACTTAGAAACTAAACTGCATATCTGTAAAGTGTCAAACGGACACTCTGAGGTGCGCAGGGTTGATTAGGCACTAAATGTGGTGCATTGGGATGGCCGAAGATGGTGTGTAGCAGACGAGAATAGGAATATTGCATCTGAATCTGATCTTCATTGTATATGAACTAAAATTGCACATATATATATGTAACTATAACAGTATGAAGTTGGAAGATTATACACTTATTTAGTTTTGTGGTGAATATGATGTGAAGTATGGTTTAGCTTTATTGTGTTGTTTGTGTGGCAATTGATAATCGATGAGGCAACTCTCTAAACTTAGGCTGGTCATCTAGGTCGGGTTTAGTGTAACACCCCTTACCTGAGTTCAACGCCGGAACAGGATACGAGGTGTTACGGACAAAAACACATACAAACATACATTCCTAGTTATGAAGTTTCACTCCAATTTAAAACTTTTCACAATACCTTAATGCCCCTATTATGGGCCTACGAGGCCCCGAACACACTTTAGAATTGATTCAGGAGTAATCTGGGCACTCCAGCAAACTTTGTAAAATTTCAAGCTGACAGGGGTACACGCCCATGTAGAAGGGCAACACGCCCGTATGTCTTCTTATCATGGCCATGTTGAAGGCCCGTGTGACTCACATGGCCTAAACATATCGGGACACGCCTGTGTCCCAAACCCGTGCGAATTTATTTCTCGATTTGAACCTACAAGGGTTTTCACACTGCTTGGCACACGCCCGTGTCCATGACCCGAATCCCCCACATGGCCATGACACGCCCATGTCTCAACTTGTGTACAAAAACCTTGACATTTTGTTTTTGACGTCAGCAACCCCATAAGGGCACACGGTTATGGTACACATCCGTGTACTAGGCCATGTCCTTCACACGGTTGGGACACACAGCCGTGTCTCAACCCGTGTGGTTATTATTGGGAATTCTATTTTTCCAACTTTAGGTGCAGGGGACACACGGCTTTACCACATGCCCATAGTGCAAGCCATGTGTCACACACGATCTAGACACATGCCCATGTGGAAAAAATAAGGATATTTACCAAGCCTTTTTGCCACCCTTACTTGGAACAACTTATACAACATCAACCAAACCAATCCAAGCATAACACATATTACCAAAACAACTACAACCATGAGAAATTTGCATCAAATGCATTTAATAATAATCAATATTAGCCAACATTAATAGCCTATACAAAATGAATATCACATCCATCATATGAGCCAACACTTGTGGCTAAACTAACAAGACACTAAACAAAAGATTCAAGTCCCTATACATGCCACAATCATAATTTAAACTAGTTATACCCAAGCTTCAGGTGATAGTGTGATCGATGCCTCCGACGTCCCTTGATCCCCGATACTAGCTTGGCGGCACTATAAGAAAATGGAAAGGAGAGGAAGTAAGCATAAAGCTTAGTAAGTTGCATGTAAATAAATAACAACGTCAACCATGAATATTTAAAACACATAGCATATAATAAATCAACACAACATTCTTGAGTGCACAAAGGCAAATATCACCACATACTTATACATCACAAATATAAGCCAATGATTTCAAAATCATTTTCATAGATAGAACTTACTTATGTTATTCTTTCCATTAAGACATCATAACTAGACTCATATATCATGAGTTTCGAATAAGAACCTGTACCACTCACAACATGATTATATTATTCCATATCATTGTCATAAGCTTTAAAATAACCCGTGTAACCATTTGGAATACTAAAGGATATCTGACAAGCTTTACAAAAGAGGGTGAATTGCCGATGCCATGTTCCAAACATGGTCTTACACTGGCTCACATGTCGAGGCCGATGCTATGTCCTAGACATGGTCTTACACTAGCTCTCGTCTCAATACCGATGCCATGTCCCAGACATGGTCTTACACTGGCTCTCATGATGTGGCCGACGCCATGTCCTAGACATGGTCTTACACTGGCTCTCATTACATTGTCGATGCCATGTTCCAAACATGGTCTTACATTGGCTCTCATATCGTGGCCAATGCCATGTCCTAGACATGGTCTTACACTACCACACATATCACTCAAATGTCATAGCATGGATATCCAATCTATTCCTAGGTTCAATTGGGAATTTACCACATTAATTTCATCATACATTATTCATAATCATATTCAACCATATTATGCAAAATCAATCATTCAACACATAATAGTGATAAAGTTGTCTTACTTACGTACAACTTACCTCGGTATACAAAAAGTAGGCGACTAGTTAGATTTAATCTACTTGCTTGGCCTTCCCACAGTCTAGGTCCGGATTTTGTATTTCTTTATCTAAAATGATAAAAATTCACTAATTTAATCATCATATTAATCAATTCATTTTATAATTCATATTTTGGAAAAATGACCATTTTGCCCTAGACTTTTACAAAATTACTATTTTATCCCTAGGCTCGTAAATTGATTTTTATCAAATTTTCTCACTAACTAAGCCTAGCCAAATTCTTTTTATACTAGAAGCCCACAATCCCCATTATTTCACACATTTACCACATAATTTATAACTTATACAAAATGGTCCTTAGTTAGGGTTTTCATGAAAACTACTTCACAAAACTTGTTTGTTTTACAACCAAGATTCATTTTCTTCCATAAAAATTTAGCAAACAACATGAACACTCTCATGGCAAAACCCTATACTTTCAACCATTTTTGTAAAATAGTCCTTCCATTAGCTAAATTAAGCTAGAAGAGTCCCAAAAGTACAAAAATCAACAAAAATAACCATCAGAATGACTTACATCAATTTTTGGTGGAAAATACGGCGAAGAAAGATGACCCCTTTGATTTTATTTTTTTATTCAATTAGCTAATGTCATCAAATACCAACCCCACTAAATTTTTGACTTTTTGACTCCTCTTTGTCTCTATGGCCGGCCACCCTATTGAAATGGCTTTATTTGCCCTTTAAAGACCCCTAATTATGATTCTTTATCTATTTAACACCATTTGTTAGAAAACAAATTTTTTTTCCCTTTATGCGATTTAGTCCTTTTTCACAATTAAGCATGCAGTCGCTAAAATTATTTCACCAAAATTTTCAAGCACTCAAATAAACATGCTATAACACATAAAATAATATTAAAAATAATTTCTCTAACCTCGAGTTAGTGGTTCTGAAACCACTGTTCCGACTAGGCCCAATATCGAGCTGTTACAATTCTCCCCTTAAGGATTTTCGTCCCCGAAAATCTTATCGGTGAAAATGTTAGGGTATTGATATCTCATAGTCTCCTCGGGTTCCTATGTAGCCTCTTCAACCCCATGTCAATGTCACAGTACTTTCAAAAGTTCTATACTTTTATTTCTCAATTGCTTAACCTCTCAGGCTAAGATCTTAACCAGCTCTTCGCTATAAGTCATATCTAATCGAATCTCAACCTCTGTTGGTGAAAGAACGTGCAAAGGGTCAGAACGGTAACAACGCAACATCGACACATGGAAAACATTTTGGATCTTCTCTAACTTAGATGGCAAGGCTAGTCGATAAGCTACCGGTCCAATTCTCTCTGTCACCTCATAAGGTCCAATAAAATGTGGACTTAATTTTCCTTTCTTAGTAAATCTGAGGACTTTCTTCCGCGGGGATACTTTTAAAAACACTTTATCACCAAATTGAAACTCAATTTCCTTTTGTTTCAAATCCGCGTAAGGTTTATGTCTATCCGAAGTGGCCTTCAAACAATCACGAATTACCTTAATTTTCTCTTCGGTCTCTTTGACTAAATCGACCCTAAGAATCTAATTTTCTTTGAGTTCAATCCAAAACAAGGGTGTTCAGCACTTACGCCCATATAAAGCCTCATAAGGCACCATTTTCAAACTCGACTGATAGCTATTGTTGTATGCAAACTCTACCAGCGGTAAATACTTTTCCCAACTACCTTGGAATTCAAGAACACAACACCACAACATGTCCTTAAGAACTTGAATTACTCTCTTCGACTGGCCGTCAGTTTGCGAATGGAAAGCCGTACTAAAATTCAACTTTGTCCCCAAAGCTTCTTGTAATTTTTTCCAAAATCGTGAAGTAAACCTCGGATCCCTATCCGAAATAATTGCCAAGGGCACTCTATGAAGTCTCACAATTTCAGAAACATACAACTCGACTAGTTTATCAAGAGAGTAGTCGGTATACACCAGGATAAAATGAGTCGATTTTGTTAATCGGTCAACTACAACCCAAAAAACATCTTTCTTTCTCGGTGACAACGGCAATCCTGTCACAAGATCTATGGTAATTCGATCCTATTTCTACTAGGGAACCATTACAGGCTGAAGTAAACCCGAAGATACTTGGTACTCAGTTTTTACTTGCTGACAAATTAAACATTTCGACACAAACTCTGATATGTCTCTTTTCATACTCGGCCACCAATACAATCTCTTCAAGTCATTATACATCTTAGCACTACCCGGATGGATTGACATACAACTACTATGTGCCTCATGAAGAATTTTTCCAATAAGCTCATTATCTCTAGGTACACAAACCCTATCTCGGAACATCAAACAACCGTCAGTACTAATCCGAAAATCTGATTCATCAACTGTCTCACACTGAGTCATCTTGGCTTGCAAATCTTTATCACTCTTCTTAGCTTCACAAATCTCTTGAAGAAACATAGTTCTGCCTCTCAACTTTGCTAGAATCAAACCATCCTCCATTTCAGACAACTGAGTATTCATAGCTCTCAAGGCAAACAATCACTTCCTACTAATGCATCTGCAACCACGTTCGCCTTTCCCGGGTGATAGTCAATTACTAACTCGTAATCTTTAATTAAATCCAGCCACCTTTGTTACTGTAGATTCAAATCCTTTTGAGTCATCAAGAATTTTAGGCTTTTATGGTCGGTGAATAGTCAGCATCTCTCGCATACACGTGGTGTCTCCAAATCTTCAGTGCAAACATTATGGCTACTATTCTAAATCGTGAGTCGGATAATTTTTCTCATGCGGCTTCAATTGTCTCTAGGCATATGCTATCACATTGCCTTCTTAAATTAAGAAGGCATCCTAATCCATTCAAGGATGCATTACTATACACTACGAATTCTTTTCATGGTTCTGGTTGCACTAAAATTAGGGTTTCAGTCAACAACGCCTTAAGTTTCTCAAAATTCTGTTGGCATTTTTCCATCCACTCAAACTTGACGTCCTTCTGTAGCAACATCGTCATCGGAGTAGCAATCATGGAGAATCCTTTAACGAATCTTCTATAGTTACCCACTAAGCCTAGAAAGCTTCTAATCTCTGATACATTCCTCGGCGGTTTCCACTCAACAATAGCCAAGATCTTACTTGGGTCAACTTTAATCCCATCACCTGACATGATGTGTCCTAGGAATCCAACCTCTTGGAGCCAAAACTCACTTTTACTAAACTTGGCATACAACTGCTTATCTCTTAAAGTCTGCAAAACAGTTCTCAAATGCTACGCATGATCACTCTCATCACGAGAGTAAATTAATATATCAAGAATAAAAACCACAACAAATTTATCTAAGTATGGCCAGAAAATACGGTTCATTAAGTCCATAAACACGGCGAGAGCATTTATTAAGCCAAAGGGCATGACAAGGAATTCAAAATGCCCATATCTCTTCCGAAACACGATTTTCGGCACATCTTGCTCCTTAACTCTTAGCTGGTAATACCCGGATCTCAAGTCTACCTTAGAAAACACCGTGGCTCCCTTTAATTGATCAAACAAATTTTTGATCCTTGGCAAGGGATACTTGTTCTTCACTGTCACCTTGTTGAGTTGTTTGTAGTCTATACACAACCTCATCGACCCATCTTTCTTTTTCACAAAAAGTACCGGAGCACCCCACGGAGAATAGCTTGGTCTCTCAAAACCTTTATCCGTTAACTCTTGTAGCTAAGCCTTCAACTCTTTTAACTCTAACGGCGCCATCCTAAACGGGGCAATCGATATAGAAGCAGTACCAAGGACTAACTCAATACCAAATTTGACTTCCCTAGCTGGAGGCAATCCGAACAACTCCTCTAGAAACACATCTGAAAACTCACATACCAATGGCACTAACTCAATCCTTACCTCTGACACTTAAGTATTCAACACAAATGCGAGACAAGAATCATACCCTTTTCTCATATATTTCTCAGCGATCATAGAAGAAATCACTACAGGTAAGCTATCCAGTTCACCTGATTCAACCCGAAGAATATCCCCATTTTCACATTTCAGTTCAATGAATTTCTTCCCACAATTTACTATGACATCATGGGTAGACAACCAATCCATACCAAGGATAACATTAAGTTCATCAAACTGTAATAACATGAGGTTAGCCGGAAAACAATGACCTCTAATTGTCAATGGACAATTTCTATATACTTGCTCAACTAATACATGTCTGCCTAATGGGTTTGACACATTTACCACAAATTCTGTAAACTCGACAAGCATATTCATGCTAGACACCAGTTTCACACAAGCATACGAATGGGTAGACCCCGGATATATCAAAGCAACAACAGAAATATCGTAAAGAGAGAAAGTACATTTAATCACACCCAGTGACGATGCCTCTTCGCGAGCGTGAATAGCATTAGTCCTTGCAAGCGCTCAACCCTCGGACCTCACAACGGAATCTCTAGGTGCACTTCTGCTCTAGTCTCTCTTCCCATATTCTTCTGTGGTCTACCTCTCGAAGGAGCATTTCTCGCTCTCACATCTTGCTTTTCATCTTTCTCACCCATTTCAGGACAGTTTTGGATGAAATGGTCTAGCGACCCACATTTGAGACAACCTCATTCATTAATACTTACGGAAATGGCGTCTACAGCACTATGAACACTCCGGTCTGTTCAGTCGAGCACTACCAATACTCACGATAAAAGTGGTTTAAGCCTTAGACGCCGTATACTGCTTATTCTTATTTCTACTCGAGAATCCCACTGGAGCATTCGATCGAGTAGTGAACTCTCTCGATCTCTTAGATGAGGACTAGTGTGATTTCCCCATCTGTCTTTTCCTTGAGTCACGAGACTCAATATAAGCATTTCTCTTTTCTTTGGTTAATTCTTCTACCTTGCAAGCTCTTTCAACTAGCATTACAAACTCCTTTAACTCTAAGATGCCAACCAATAATCGGATGTCTTCGTTCAATCCGTCCTCAAATCTCTTGCACATGATGGCTTCAATAGATACGCATGATGGCTTCAGTAGATACGCACTCTCTAGTGTATTTGCTGAGCCTTACGAACTCACGCTCATATTCTGTTACTGTTATTCAGCCTTGCTTCAATTTTAAAAATTCCTTCCCCCTCTAATATATAAATCTCTAACTAATATACTTCTTTCGGAATTCCTCTTGGAAGAACTCCCATGTAATCCTTTCCCTTGGTACAACTAACACAAGGGCGTTCTACCACTGGTAGGCCAAGTCTTGCAGGAGTGACACAATACACTTCATGCACCCCTCAGGCATGCAAGACAACTCATCGAATACGCTAATGGTATTTTCTAACCAGAACTCTGCCCTCTCAAGGTCATCATCTATGTTCACTCTAAATTTCTCGGCCCCTTGCTTCCTAATTCTGTCAACCGGAGGTTTCTCCCTTCTTAACATCTCCACCCCCTGAGACGCTATGGGGTTAGGTTTAGGGATTAGAGGGGGTGGGGGAGGTGAAGTGTATGGATTTGCACAAACAAACTCTGAATACTAGGAATCCATCATATAGAGGTAAGCTTCTCTATCCCCTCTGCCCTAACTCATTGACACGGGCCCACTCTCTACTGGCGCAGTCCCTTCAGTAGGAGCCGACGCGTTACTCTCTACACCGTCCGCCATTGCTCTGTCAGGATCATTTACTATATGAAAACACAATTTAAATTTGTCAAGAGTCGTCACACTATCATAATATATTTATGGCATGTATAGCTAGACTCATACTCATGCTAGGTTAGTCCAAGAATTGACTAAATCATAGCTCTTATACCACTAAATGTAATACTCCATACCCGAGTTTAACGCCGGAACAGGATATGAGGTGTTACCGAACTTAAGCACATACAAACATACATTCCTAGTTATGAAGTTTAGGTCCAATTTAAAACTTTTCACAATACCTTAATGTCCCTACTATGGGCCTACGAGGCCCCAAACACATTTTGGAATTGTTTCGGGACTAATCTGTGCACTCTTAAAAACTTGGTAAAATTTCAAGCGACAGGGGAACACACTCGTGTGGAAGGGCAACACACCCGTATGTCTTCATAACATGGCCATGTTGAAGGCCCGTGTGACTCACATGGCCTGAACATATCGAGACACACCCTTGTCCCTAGCCCGTGTGAATTTATTTCTCAATTCGAACCTACAGTGGTTTTCACACGGCTTGGCACACACCCATGTCCATAACCCGTGTCCCCCACACGGCCATGACACACCCGTGTCTCAGCCTGTGTATAAAAACCTTGACATTCTATTTCTGACGTCAGCAACCCCTAAGGGCACACGGCCATGGTACATGCCCGTGTACTAGGCCGTGTCCTCCACATGGTTGGGACACACGATCGTGTCTCTGCCCGTGTGCTTATTACTGGGCATTCTATTTTGCCAACTTTAGGTGCAGGGGACACACGGCCTTACCACATGCCCATGGGGCAAGCCGTGTGTCACACACGGTCTAAACACACGCCTATGTGTCTACCCCTGTGGACAAAAACAAGGCTATTTACCAAGCCTTTTTGCCACCCTTACTTGTACCAACCTACACAACATCAACCAGACCAATCCAAGCATAACACATATTAACAAAACAACCACAACCATGAGAAATTTGCATCAAATACATTTAATAATAATCAATATTAGCCAACATTAATGGCCTATACAAAATGAATATCACATCCATCATATGAGCCAACGCTTGTGGTTAAACTAACAAGACACTAAACAAAAGATTCAAGTCTCTATACATGCCACAATCATAATATTAAACTAGCTATACCAAAGCTTCAGGTGATAGTGTGATCGATGCCTCCGACGTCCCTTGATCCCCGATACTAGCTTGGCGGCACTATAAGAAAATGGAAAGGAGAGGAAGTAAGCATAAAGCTTAGTAAGTTGCACGTAAATAAATAATAACGTTAGCCATGCATATTTAAAACACATAGCATATAATAAACATAACATTCTTGAGTGCACAAAGGTAAATATTACCACATACTTATACGTCACAAATATAAGCTAATGATTTCAAAATCATTTTCATAGATAGAACTTACTCATGTTATTCTTACCATTAAGACATCATAACTGGACTCATATCTTATGAGTTTCGAATAAGAACCTGTACCACTCACAACATGATTATATCATTCCATATCATTTTCATAAGCTTTAAAATAACCCGTGTAACCATTCGGAATACTAAAGTATATCTAACAAGCTTTACACAAGAGGGTGAATTGTCGATGCCATGTTCCAAACATGGTCTTACACTGGCTCACATGTCAAGGCTGATGCCATGTCCCAGACATGGTCTTACATTAGCGCACATATCAATGCTGATGCCATGTCTTAGACATGGTATTACACTGGCTCTCATTATATTGCTGATGCCATGTTCCAAACATGGTCTTACATTGGCTCTTATATCATGGCCGATGCCATGTCCCATACATGGTCTTACACTAGCACACATATCACCCAAATGTGACAGCATGGATATCCAATCTATTCCTAGGTTCAATCGGGAATTTACCATATTAATTTCATCATACATTATTCATAATCATATTCAACCATATTATGAAAAATCAATCATTCAACACATAATAGCTATAAAGTTGCCTTACTTACGTACAACTTACCTCAGTATACAAAAAGTGGGCGACTAGTTGGATTTAATCTACTTACTTGGCCTTCTCCCGGTCTAGGCCCGGATTTTGTATTTCTTGATCTAAAATGATAAAGATTCACTAATTTAATCATCATATTAATCAATGCATTTCATAATTCATATTTTGGCAAAATGACCATTTCGCCCCTAGACTTTTACAAAATTACAATTTTACCCCTAGGCTCGTAAATCAATTTTATCAAATTTTCTCACAACCAAGCCTAGCCAAATTCTTTTTATACTAGAAGCAGCCCACGATTCTCATTATTTCACATATTTACCACATAATTTATAACTTATGCAAAATGGTCTTTAGTTAGGATTTTCATGAAAACTACTTTACAAAACTTGTTTGTTTTACAACCAAGATTCATTTTATTCCATAAAAATTAAGCAAACAACATGAACACTCTCATGTAAAAACCCTAGACTCTCAACCATTTTGCAAAATAGTCCCTCCATTAGCTAAATTAAGCTACAATAGTCCCAAAAGTATAAAAATCAACAAAAATAATCATCCAAATGACATACATGTAAGGGTTTATTGTGATGAAAATTTTCAAGCTCCCATGGGGTTTTTTCACTTCAATTTTCAGTGGAAAAGATGGAGAAGAAATATGACCCTTTTGATTTTATTTTTTTATTCAATTAGCTAATGTCATCAAATACCAACCCTACTAAATTTTTGACTTTTTGACTCCTCTTTGTCTCTATGGCCAGCCACCCTATTGAAATGGGTCTATTTGTCCTTTAAAGACCCCTAATTATGATTCTTTAGCTATTTAACACCATTTGATAGAAAACAAAACTTTTTCCCTTTATGTGATTTAGTCATTTTTCGTAATTGAGCATGCAATTGCTAAAATTATTTCACCAAAATTTTTATGCACTCATATAAACATGCTATAACACATAAAATAATATTAAAAATAGTTTCTTTGACTTCGGGTTAGTGGTTCTAAAATCACTGTTCCTACTAGGCCCAAAAACAGGCTGTTACATTTAGGGCATTACAATCATGGTCATCCATCATATAGAAAGTAAATTTAATTAAGAAACACACATTTTTTTTCTTTGTTAAACTCATCAGCATGCTTTTGAAAAGATCCAAGCTTGAGTTTTGTGTTTACTTATTCATTAGTTAGTGGTCTTTCTAGAGCATAAAGTTTCTTCCTTTTGGCCTTAGTTTTTCTATATCCTTAAGTTTTTCTATATTTGGGGTTTTGGGATTATGATTGATGTTATTTCATTTGTAAAAGAATGTAACAATAATGGACGATTAATTGCTTTGCGGAAACTAATTCTCTAAATGTGGAAATTTTGATGTGATTTTGTAGTTGGTGGGCTCATTGGAAAGGTGGGGTCATGGTTCGTCATCGCCATCATTGGTTTCTCTCTTTCTAAAAAGGATTCAAGTGTTAGTGGTGCCACCATTAAAATCTTCATGTTGCAAATAAACCAAAAAGGTGTTTTGGACTACTTATAGAGAGCTCCCTAGCTTTAGTCAAAAATTAAAAAAATGCCACATTAGCAATTTGTTAGTGAATTAGCAAATTTTTTAATCATAATTATCAATTCGAGCAATTTTATAATTAGAGTGACTAAATTGACAAAAAAAAAATTAGAGTGGCCAAAATAAGAACGACACTATTTTAGGTGACCTACGGTGTAGTTTGCCTTAAATAATTTATAATTAAGTTTTGACTCTTCATCGATTGATTAGAAAGTTATTTAGTCATAGAATCAATCTATTAAAAGTACGATGATTAATCTCCATGTCTTATACAATTAAGAAAGCTACATTTATTAAGCTTTTGTCTAATGGCTTTATCATATGTGTGTTACCCTCATAGGATATTCTTGATCCCTTTAGGTTAAATTTTCTCACCTAATTTTATCCATTTTATGTCAAGACCACTATTATAATGTAACACCCCGAACCCGAGACCGTCACCGGAGTCAAACACGAGGTGTTAACAGACTTTAAAAATAATTTCCCAGACACTGCCAATCTGCGTACTAGTCGCTTTAAAAATCATATCTTGAGTTCAGAAACTCAGAATCCAGTTCCGTAAATTTTCCCTGAAACTAGACTCATATGCCCATCTACATATTTTTTTCTAGAATTTTTGGTTGGGCCAATTAGTACAGTTTATTAGTCAAATTCTCCCATGTTACAGGGATCGACTACACTGACCTTTGCACATTACGACTTGGATATCTCCCTGTACAGGGCTTCAATACTGATGCAGTTTGTTTCTCTAGAAACTAGACTCAGAGAGGAATCTATACATATATGTCTTGACTCCTAATTGTCTCTGGTTAATTTATAATGAATTTCCAAAGACGGAACAGGAAATCCAGAAACCGTTCTGGACCTGTCTCACAAGAACCTGAATATCTCTTAACATACTGTCCGTATGATTGTTTCGTTACTTTCCTATGAAAATAGATTCATCAAGGTTTGTTTACATAATTTATTCACTATTTAATTCCATTCCTATTATTTTTAGTGATTTTCCAAATCTACATCACTGCTGCTGTCAGCATCTGCCTTTAAGGTAGACTTTACCTATTTCATAGTTTCCATGATTCAACTAGCCCTTTTTGCATAAATAGCACAATTTATGATAGGGATTAACCATTCCCATGGCCAATCCTTGTCAAGCATATCCACACCTCTCAATAACCATATCCATACCAAATGATTATAACATTATACTCAAACATATATAAGCCATTTTCGCATGGCTATCCAAAATTATACAAGTCCAAAGGGTCCATGACCCACAACAAACGGGTAGTCCTATACATGCCATTTCGAAGTTCAACCAAAATTGTACCAAAAAGGGGCTTTGATAGTGTGGGAGACTTCGAATTCCAAAAATCCCGAGTCCGATAGCTGGAGAACCAAAATCTATAAAACAAAGGATCAAAGAAACGGAGTAAGCAATTTATGCTTAGTAAGTTTTGAGCAAGGAATTCCAGCACAGCAAAAGTATAGCATTCATACAGCTAAACGGATAATTTCATATGCACAAATTTTCGATATCATACTTGCTTCACATTACCAACCCTTATGTACATACACAAAAGATCAACTTAGCCAAAGGCCGGTAGCTCGTTTATCAACTGAGCGAATACTTATTTGTAAGGGCTCAACTAAATTCAAGCACATACGAAACATACCTCAATGTTGGGATGTTTCTAGAGTATTTACTGAAATTTTTACAGCAAGATCATTCATTCCCAAATCATGTACTTTCGGAATTTAACCGGATATAGCTACTCGTTCAAATGCCTTCGGGACATAGCCCGGTTATAGTAACTCGCACAATTGCCTTCGGGACTTAACCCGGATTTAGTAACTCGCACAAATGCCTTCGGGCTTAGCCCGGAATTAGTATCTCGCACAAATGCCTTCGGATCTTAGTCCGGATATGGTCACTTAGCACAAAGCCTTCGGGACTTAGCCCGGACATCATTCAAATAACCATGCACATTTAACAGTAAATCATGGCACATTCGTATTTCATTTTCGTTAATAAAACTCAAACACTAGACACTTATCATTCTTGCAATTTCGGCTCAATAGCCACACACAAAGAGCATGATTTTGATTTGCTTAAAACATGATCTAATCAAATCATAATTTAAGCTCTTTTACTCAAGAACTTACCTCGGGTGTTGTCGAACGATTCCGATAGCTATTCGACCACTTTTTCCTTCCCTTTATCGGATTTAGTTCCCCTTTGCTCTTGAGCTTAATTAAACAAATAAATTGATTTAATCATTTGAGCATCGAAAAGAGGAACACAAGGCACTTAGCCCATATTTATACATTAGACATTAAAGTCACATATGTACGGAATCATGAATCAAACTCAACATTTTAGCTAATTTTTCCCCTTGGCCGAATTTGCTAAGCCAAGACAAAAGCATCAATATGCTTGCCTCTAACCGAATACATGCAACACCAATCTCCTTCCTCTGGCCGAATATGCATGTCTATGTTGGGGCCGATTTCAACACTTAATACATTCTACAAGTATGGTCACTTGTATTGACTAAACACCCTTTTGTTTCAAGTTCAAAACTTGGCTAATACACACATATATACACTAGTAAAGCATCCTCTCCCTTTCCATCAATTTAACACATGCATTACTCATTAATATACAAAATTATATTCGGCCTTAGCACACAACTTGCTAGCCGATTCTTCTCCATTTAGCAACCAATGCACATATGTGCTCACTCAAAATGCTAAAAAGAAGATTCAAGAATCATCAATCCACCATCACATGCATCATTAACAAGCTTCATATTTAGCATGCAATGGCATTAACACAAAATCTACCTAGGCCGAATATCATCCCCATGACATAGCAAAGATTTGAACCATGGGATAATTAGAACTCAAGCTAGCAACTAAAAACATGCATGAATCTCATGGCACAACCTCAAACATACCTTGATCTAGATACAAGTATGGCCAAACCTCCTCCTAATCCTCCTCCAAACCAAACATGAACCAAGAACTCCTTCCTCCTTCCTAAGAATTTTCGGCCAAATGAAGATGAAAAAGGATGAACAAAATTTTCTCTTTTCTTTTCTTTAACTCACGGCAATGGGGGGGAAACAACCACACACTTTTTTTTGTTTTCATTATATTCTCTTTCATTATTTTATGCCCATGCTCCTTATTTTATTTTTTTTCCACCCATGATGCACCAACACAACATGTCTATGACATGTCTTGCCCATCACACTTGGTCTACCATGCTTGTCATGGCCGGCCACTACTAATTAGGGGGGGATTTGACATGCAAGTCCCCCTTTTTATTTCATGCACTAATAGGTCCTTATGCTTCGACCTATCACATTTCAAAAATGTCGCACATAAGTCCTATTGACTAAATTCACATACAATAGACTAAATCGAAGCTTGAAATTTTCACACATTCATAATTACATATTCTAGACAATAAATATCACATTCAAACATTTCGGTGACTCGGTTTAGCAGTCCCGAAACCACTTCCCGACTAGGGTCAATTTTGGACTGTCATAACTCTCCCCCACTTAAGAAATTTTCGTCCCCGAAAATCTTACCGGTAAATAGGTTTGGGTATCGTTCTTTCATCGAGCTCTCGGTTTCCCAAGTAGCTTTCTCGATCCCGTGTTTGAGCCATAACACCTTAACTAACGGAACCCTTTTGTTTCGCAACTCTTTCACTTCACGAGCTAGGATACGAATCGGTTCTTCTTCATAACTCAAGTCAGATTGAATTTCAACTTCTGAGGGATTAATCAGATGTGACGGATCGGATCTATAACGTCGAAGCATTGAAACATGAAAGACATCGTGAATCTTTTCAAGTTCAGGGGGCAAAATCAATCTATACGCAACCGGACCAACTCGTTCGAAGATTTCGTACGGCCCAATGAATCTCGGGCTCAACTTGCCCTTACGGTCAAATCTGAGTACCTTTTTCCAAGGCGAAACTTTAAGAAACACTTTATCTCCCACCTGATATTCAATGTCTTTTCGTTTCAAATCCGCATACGATTTTTGACGATCTGTGGCTGCTTTCAGACTTTCACGGATTACCTTTACTTTCTGTTCGGCATCCTTAATCAAATCAACTCTGAAAATTTTACTTTCACCGAGCTCGGTCCAAAACAATGGTGTACGGCATTTACGACCGTACAAAGCCTCATAAGGTGCCATCTTAATACTTGATTGAAAACTATTGTTGTAAGCGAATTCAATCAAAGGTAAATACCGTTCCCATGAACTACTGAACTCGAGGATGCAACATCTCAACATATCCTCAAGTATCTGAATTATCCGCTCAGATTGACCATCGGTTTGGGGGTGAAAAGCAGTGCTAAAATGCAGCTTGGTACCCAAAGCTTCTTGCAATTTCCTCCAAAATCGCGAGGTGAATCTTGGATCTCTATCCGACACGATAGAAATAGGTACCCCGTGTAATCTCACAATCTGAGAAACATACAATTCGGCTAGTTTATCCAATGAAAAATCTATACGCACGGGGATAAAGTGAGCTGACTTAGTCAGTCTATCAACAACAACCCAAATCGCATCCTTCTTACTTGCTGACAATGGCAGTCCGGACACAAAGTCCATTGTGACTCGATCCCATTTCCACTCGGGTATCATGATCGGCTGAAGTAATCCTGAAGGCACTTGATGTTCCACTTTCACTTGTTGACATATTAAACATCTCGAAACAAAGTCGGAGATGTCTCGTTTCATACCATGCCACCAAAACCAACGTTTCAAATCGTTGTACATTTTCGTACTCCCCGGGTGAATTGACATTCGGGTATAATGGGCTTCGTTTAGAATCATCGAAATGAGTTTCGAATTCCTTGGAACACACAAACGACTTCTGAACCTCAAACAATCATCATCATCAATTTGAAACTCCGATTCCTTGTTCGGAACACACTCAGCCCGTTTTGCAACCAATTCATCATCAACTTTCTGGGCTTCACGAATTTGATGAATCAATAATGGTTTGGCTTTTAATTCAGATACTAACACATTGTCGGGTAGAACAGACAAGTGCACATTCATCGCTCGTAAAGCAAACAATAATTTCCGGCTTAAGGCGTCCGCAACCACATTAGCCTTTCCCGGGTGGTAATCAATGACAAGCTCGTAATCTTTCAACAACTCAAGCCAACGTCTTTGTCGCAGATTTAAGTCTCTTTGAGTCATCAAATATTTGAGACTTTTGTGATCCGAAAATACATGGCACTTTTCACCAAATAAGTAATGTCGCCATATTTTTAAAGCAAATACGATGGCAGCTAGTTCAAGATCATGGGTCGGATAATTTTTCTCATGTGGCTTTAATTGTATCGACGCATAGGCCACCACTCGACCTTCTTGCATCAATACGCAACCCAACCCAAGTAGGGATGCGTCACTATAAATGACAAACTCTTTGCCTGATTCGGGTTGCACTAAAATTGGAGCTTCAGTCAAATAAGTTTTCAGTTGATCGAAACTTTTCTGACATTTCTCCGTCCATTCGAACTTAACATCCTTTTGAAGTAGCTTCGTCATTGGTGTGGCTATCATCGAGAAACCTTTTACAAATCGTTGGTAATAACCGGCGAGCCCCAGGAAGCTCCGAACTTCGGTAATATTTCTTGGAGGTTTCCAGTTAAGTATGGCTGAAATTTTGTTCAGGTCAACTCGAATACCCGATGCGGATACCACGTGACCCAAGAAGCTAACCTCTCTTAACCAGAACTCACACTTACTGAACTTAGCATATAACTGCTTATCCCGCAAAATTTGCAACACTAGTCTCAGGTGCTCAGCATGTTCGGTCTCATCTCTTGAATAGACCAAGATGTCATCAATGAACACAACTACGAACCGATCCAAATATGGTCTGAAGATCCGATTCATCAAATCCATAAATATCGCAGGGGCATTAGTGAGCCCAAACGGCATCACTAAAAATTCGTAGTGACCATATCTCGTTCTGAAGGCAGTTTTGGGTATGTCCGAATCTCGAATTCGCAACTGATAATAGCCCGATCTCAAATCTATTTTTGAGAACACTGAGGCTCCCTTCAGTTGGTCGAACAAATCATCGATACGCGGTAACGGATATTTGTTTTTTATTGTCACTTTATTCAGCTGACGATAGTCAATGCACAACCTCATGGTTCCGTCCTTCTTTTTCACGAACAATACTGGTGCACCCCAAGGTGAGAAACTTGGTCGAGCGAAACCTCTATCCGTCAATTCTTGCAACTGAGCTTTCAACTCTTTTAACTCGGTTGGTGCCATACGATACGGAGCTATCGAAATCGGCGTAGTCCCAAGTACAAGCTCAATACCAAACTCTAACTCCCGAACAGGTGGTAAACCCGGTAATTCTTCAGGAAAAACATCCGGGTATTCACAAACCACCGGCACAGATTCGGGTTTCTTTTCTAATTCTTTGTCATCAAGTACATACGCAAGGTATGCTTCGCACCCTTTTCTTACATATTTCTGGGCCAACATTGAGGATATTACAGCTGGCAACCCCTTTAAGTCCGTAGACTCAACTCGGATTATCTCGTTATTTGCGCACCTCAAATCAATAGTCTTGCTTTTGCAGTTCACAACTGCATCATGCGCGGTCAGCCAATCCAAACCAAGAATAACATCAAATTCATCAAATGGCAAAAGCATCAAGTCCGCCGGAAAACAGGAACCTCGAATTACTAGGGGACATTTCTTACACACTTTGTCGACAAGCACGTAACGACCCAAGGGATTTGACACCCGAATTACGAACTCAGTAGACTCAATAGGTAAAGTCTTACTGGATGCTAAGGTTTCACATATGTAAGAATGAGTAGAACCGGGGTCAATCAAAGCAATTACATTAGTATCAAAGAGAGTAAAAGTACCGGTAATAACATCAGGCGAAGAAGCATCCTCGCGGGCACGTATAGCATAAGCTCTAGCAGGCGCACGAGCCTCGGATCTGGTCGTAGCATATCTAGAAACTCTCTGACCACCACCAGCATTACCCGTATTTCCAGATGGTCTACCTCGAGCAATGGTAGCACCCTGTTTCCCACTCTGATTTACATTCTGTTCAGACAACCTCGGGCAATCTTTAATGAAGTGGTCAACTGATCCGCACTTGTAACAGGAGCGGTCAGGGAATCTACAACTCCCCGAATGCCATTTACCACAATATCGACATTTCGTTCTGTCTCGACATTCATTCCCAACACTGGCGACCGAAGTGCCTCGTGTACCCACAGGGGGTCGATCATGATCTCCTCTAAAAAGGCCCGAAGTGCCTCTCGACCAGCCCACATCATCTCGAAATTTCTTCGATGCCTGTTGAAGAGACTTTCCCGAAGATCTTTTACGAAACTCTCCAGTTCCCACATCAACTTTTTGTTTTTCTTTTCTAAGCTCTTCGGCTTTACAAGCTCGCTCGACAAGTACTACGAACTCTCGTATTTCAAGAACGCCAACGAACATTTTTATATCTTCATTCAGCCCATCCTCGAAGCGTTTACACATGATAGCCTCGGACGAAACACATTCCCGAGCATACCTACTAAGTCTAACAAATTTTCGCTCGTAATCAGTAACCGACATAGAACCTTGCTTAAGCTCAAGAAATTCCTTCCGTTTTTGATCAACAAATCTCTGACTGATATACTTTTTTCGAAACTCAGTTTGGAAAAACTCCCAAGTTACTTGCTCTCGGGCACAACAGAAGTCAGAGTACTCCACCAATAGTAGGCAGAATCGCGTAGCAAGGAGATAGTACACTTTAGGCATTCATCGGGTGTACAAGATAGCTCATCGAGTACCCGGATAGTGTTGTCCAACCAAAATTCAGCTTGCTCGGCATCATCGCTGTCCGTAGCTTTAAATTCAGTAGCCCCATATTTTCGAATTCTGTCAACTAGGGGCTTATTTGACCTTATTTGGTCAGTTTCCGGAGGTATTGTAGGTGCGGGGGTGGTATTTGTCGGGAATGGAGGTTGTGGAACAGCCGTATTAGTTCGAATGTATTGGTTGAACCAATCATTCATCACGCTATAGAAAGCTTGTCTAGCTTCATCATTCGGGTTACTAGCATTAGGTTGAGAGTTCGTCGGTGCTGTCCCTTGTGCGGGAGCAGGCGCTACACTCTCAAGATCATCAGCTACCGCTCGGTCGGGATCGGGATCCATTACTATAAATAAACACATTTGCAAATGTCAGAACTCACCACACTATCAAATAATCACATAAAATGGCATGTATAGCTAGACCCAACGTATTACGGTAGTCCTAGAATCGACTAAACCGTAGCTCTGATACCAATCAAATGTAACACCCCGAACCCGAGACCGTCACCGGAGTCGAACACGAGGTGTTAACAGACTTTAAAAATAATTTCCCAGACACTGCCAATCTGCGTACTAGTCGCTTTAAAAATCATATCTTAAGTTTAGAAACTCGGAATCCAGTTCCGTAAATTTTCCTTGAAACTAGACTCATATTCCCATCTACATATTTTTTCTAGAATTTTTTGTTGGGCCAATTAGTACAGTTTATTAGTCAAAGTCTCCCATGTTACAGGGATCGACTACACTGACCTTTGCGCATTACGACTTGGATATCTCCCTGTACAGGGCTTCAATACTGATGCCGTTTGTTTCTATAGAAACTAGACTCGGAGATGAATCTATACATATATGGATTGATGACTAATTATCTCTGGTTAATTTATAATGAATTTCCAAAGTCGGAACAGGAAATCAAGAAACCGTTCTGGACCTGTCTCACAAGAACCTGAATATCTCTTAACATACTGTCCGTATGATTGTTTCGTTACTTTCCTATGAAAATAGATTCATCAAGGTTCGTTTACATAATTTATTCACTATTTAATTCCATTCCTACTATTTTTAGTGATTTTCCAAATCTACATCACTGCTGCTATCAGCATCTGCCTTTAAGGTAGACTTTACCTATTTCATAGTTTCCATGATTCAACTAGCCCTTTTTGCATAAATAGCACAATTTATGATAGTGATTAACCATTCCCATGGCCAATCCTTGTCAAGCATATCCACACCTCTCAATAACCATATCCATACCAAATGATTATAACATTATACTCAAACATATATAAGCCATTTTCGCATGGCTATCCAAAATTATACAAGTCCAAAGGGTCCATGACCCACAACAAACGGGTAGTCCTATACATGCCATTTCGAAGTTCAACCAAAATTGTACCAAAAAGGGGCTTTGATAGTGTGGGAGACTTCGACTTCCAAAAATCCCGAGTCCGATAGCTGGAGAACCAAAATCTATAAAACAGAGGATCAAAGAAACGGAGTAAGCAATTTATGCTTAGTAAGTTTTGAGCAAGGAATTCCAGCACAGCAAAAGTATAGCATTCATACAGCTAAACGGATAATTTCATATGCACAAATTTTCGATATCATACTTGCTTCACATTACCAACCCTTATGTACATACACAAAAGATCAACTTAGCCAAAGGCCGGTAGCTCGTTTATCAACTGAGCGAATACTTATTTGTAAGGGCTCAACTAAATTCAAGCACATACGAAACATACCACAATGTTGGGATGTTTCTAGAGTATTTACTGAAATTTTTACAGCAAGATCATTCATTCCCAAATCATGTACTTTCAGAATTTAACCGGATATAGCTACTCGTTCAAATGCCTTCGGGACATAGCCCGGTTATAGTAACTCGCACAATTGCCTTCGGGACTTAACCCGGATTTAGTAACTCGCACAAATGCCTTCGGGCTTAGCCCGGAATTAGTATCTCGCACAAATGCCTTCGGATCTTAGTCCGGATATGGTCACTTAGCACAAAGCCTTCGGGACTTAGCCCGGACATCATTCAAATAACCATGCACATTTAACAGTAAATCATGGCACATTCGTATTTCATTTTCGTTAATAAAACTCAAACACTAGACACTTATCATTCTTGCAATTTCGGCTCAATAGCCACACACAAAGAGCATGATTTTGATTTGCTTAAAACATGATCTAATCAAATCATAATTTAAGCTCTTTTACTCAAGAACTTACCTCGGGTGTTGTCGAACGATTCCGATAGCTATTCGACCACTTTTTCCTTCCCTTTATCGGATTTAGTTCCCCTTTGCTCTTGAGCTTAATTAAACAAATAAATTGATTTAATCATTTGAGCATCGAAAAGAGGAACACAAGGCACTTAGCCCATATTTATACATTAGACATTAAAGTCACATATGTACGGAATCATGAATCAAACTCAACATTTTAGCTAATTTTTCCCCTTGGCCGAATTTGCTAAGCCAAGACAAAAGCATCAATATGCTTGCCTCTAACCGAATACATGCAACACCAATCTCCTTCCTCTGGCCGAATATGCATGTCTATGTTGGGGCCGATTTCAACACTTAATACATTCTACAAGTATGGTCACTTGTATTGACTAAACACCCTTTTGTTTCAAGTTCAAAACTTGGCTAATACACACATATATACACTAGTAAAGCATCCTCTCCCTTTCCATCAATTTAACACATGCATTACTCATTAATATACAAAAATTATATTCGGCCTTAGCACACAACTTGCTAGCCGATTCTTCTCCATTTAGCAACCAATGCACATATGTGCTCACTTAAAAATGCTAAAAAGAAGATTCAAGAATCATCAATCCACCATCACATGCATCATTAACAAGCTTCATATTTAGCATGCAATGGCATTAACACAAAATCTACCTAGGCCGAATATCATCCCCATGACATAGCAAAGATTTGAACCATGGGATAATTAGAACTCAAGCTAGCAACTAAAAACATGCATGAATCTCATGGCACAACCTCAAACATACCTTGATCTAGATACAAGTATGGCCAAACCTCCTCCTAATCCTCCTCCAAACCAAACATGAACCAAGAACTCCTTCCTCCTTCCTTAGAATTTTCGGCCAAATGAAGATGAAAAAGGATGAACAAAATTTTCTCTTTCTTTTCTTTAACTCACGGCAATGGGGGGGGAAACAACCACACACTTTTTTTTGTTTTCATCATATTCCCTTTCATTATTTTATGCCCATGCTCCTTATTTTATTTTTTTCCACCCATGATGCACCAACACAACATGTCTATGACATGTCTTGCCCATCACACTTGGTCTACCATGCTTGTCATGGCCGGCCACTACTAATTAGGGGGGGATTTGACATGCAAGTCCCCCTTTTTATTTCATGCACTAATAGGTCCTTATGCTTCGACCTATCACATTTCAAAAATGTCGCACATAAGTCCTATTGACTAAATTCACATACAATCGACTAAATCGAAGCTTGAAATTTTCACACATTCATAATTACATATTCTAGACAATAAATATCACATTCAAACATTTCGGTGACTCGGTTTAGCGGTCCCGAAACCACTTCCCGACTAGGGTCAATTTTGGGCTGTCATATATAACTTCCTCGATGAAAACTATCATTACTCATAATTATAATGATTAATCATTCGTCTTAGACAAACTACTCATAACCACGTTCCAATTTCATAATTCATACAATGCCAATGAGAGGATACCATTTACTTTATATTTAAGCTATGATTCCAATAATGTGAGTGAATTCATGCCATGCACAAGTCATGTCGATGTACCCAATATACCAACAATCTACCGAGCATAGGTTTTAATACACTAAAGCACATGAGTAATACTATTCATTTACTGAAGGATTAATCACATCATGAACATCACAAGTGAATAAGCTTATAAAATAATTTAGGAAAATTTTAACTTGGTTCTAATATAATGTGTGTATGTGTATCAATTTTTGGAAGTCATTCCTATTATAATAGCCAAGGCAAGTTATCTTTGTAATTGGACTTATATGTGACATAATAGTCCCCTATTATTTGAACCATTTGTTCAATCTAATTCTATGGACTATGGACAATTTAGATTGTCTACTTCTATAAGTTGCCTTCTTACATTATAATTTGTTCATATAATATAACTTAATATTAGTTAAATTAAAGGTAATCCAGGAGCTTATATTTACTTATACATTTTACTTTTCATGAAGAATCATTGAGGATAGTTATAAAAATATTAGTTAAAATGAAAATATGATAATTTTATTTATTCAATCAATCCAAAAAATTATAAGTAGTCATGATAAAATCACTACAATAAAGGCACAAATCCTAACAATGTCTCACTTGCCCTAATAAATTAAATAAGTCATATTTTGCATTCTCATACCCTCAACATATTTCTTCAAACTGATCTTATCCATCAGAGTTTTGGTAAACGAATCCGCAAGGTTGTCCTTAGATGTAAATTTGACTATATCTATAATTTTGTTAGCTACTGCCTCTCATGTACTATGATATTTGCAATCAATATGCATTTTCCTTTTGTGATTCCTTGTTCCCTTATTATTAGTTATTGTTGGAGTATTATCGTAATATAGTGTGATAGATTTTTCCATACTAAGAATGGCATTAAGATCTATTAAGAAGTTTTAAAGCTAGACTATTTCTTTTATGCACATATTCAGCCTCCATAGTGGAGTCAGTAGTAGAAGTCTACTTTACACTTCTCCAAACCTTGGCTTCGCTGCCTAGGACAAATACACAAAATAGTGTCAATTTCCTTGATTCTCTACGTGTTTGGAAGCTTGAATTAGTATATCCAAAGGGTATTAAGTTCCCGCTAGAGTATACAAGGATATAATATCTTGTTCTTCGTAAATACTTGAGTATATACGTAACAATTTGTCAATGTTTGAGCCCAATATGTCATGAAAGCATAGTATTGATAAGCTATAAAAGTAACCTATTTTAATCTCATTCTTAATGTGTTTTTGGATGATTAATTATGCAAATTAGTGAATTTGATGCTCCTAATCCTTTAAATTCATGTTTCTATACTTAGGAGAGCATTTGGGAGCGAAAGGATCGAAAAACGAGCCAAAATCAAACAAATGGAGTTATTTTCAAGAGCCACTCGGCCTGGGAATTTTCACATGGGTTGGACACACGTCCGTGTGAGCCACATGAGCTGGACACACACCCATGTGCCAACCCATTTTGATTTCACACCCTACTTCCCAAATACATGGAAAAACCCAATTTTTAGGCTTTCAAGCATTCTGAAGTCTATAAATACCAATTATAAGAAGACATAAGGGAGCAATCAGAGAAGATCAAAGAAAACACTCGAAGAACACTTGAAGAACATCATCGGAATCAACTCAGAAGCGGATCTCCATCAAGATTGAAGATCTCCTTTTAATTTCTTTCGAAGTTTTATTAAATTTGTTTATGTCTTGTGGTTATCCTGACTTTGAGATGTTTTCATTTAGGACTATGAACTAATTCCCTAGATACCTAAAAAGGATGAAACCTATAATGAATCCTTTTATTTATTTTTTTGTTTTACGATAAATACTTGATTCTTGTTCTCAATTATGTATGCTTATTTCTTGTTTTAATATTTTCGGGATATTAATTCATGTTTAATGTGCTTAATTCAGTGGAGCAAGAGTCCCTATTTAAGAGTAGATCTAGCATAATTGAGTAGAGTTGCATGCAATCCTAGAAATAGGACGACATAAATCTACCAAATTAGAGTCAAATCCAATAAAGGAATCCATAGATCGAATTAATGCGACGATAGGGGTTTTAATTAGAAAGAGATTTCAATTAATCAACCTAGAGTTAGTTGTTCTTACTCTTGAAAGAGATATTAACATAATTTAGGGATTTATATGGATCAAGACACAAGTGAGTAAATCGTTTAATTTAGATTCATAATAATAGGTGAAGTCTAGGTGGATTCTTTCCTGGGTATTGTTTATTTCATTGGTTAATATTCGATTATTTCCTTGATTTATTCTCTATTGCGTTCGTAGTTAAATAGTTTAATAGATTTAGATTAAAACACATCACTCTGAATTGTCAGCTAAATAATAGAAAAACGATAATTACTAATACTTTTAGTCCTCGTGGATATGATATTCTCTACTCACCATAGTTATACTATTGTTCAATAGGTGTGATTTCCTTTATCATATTTATAGTTAGTTTAGTGACCATCAAGTATACGTAAAGCTTGTAATAGCCCATTTTCAATGAAATCGAAATAGTGGTTTCGAGACCACAAATTCAAGTTAAATTTTTTTTAATATTATTGCATGAATTGCATATGATAGAAATGACGTATGAATATTTCATTAAGAAAATTTTACCGATTTCATGTTTAATTGTGGAAAGGACGAAATTACATAAAATGAAAAAGTTGAGTTCTAGTAGCTATAAGTATCAAATAGCTATGGAATTCAAAACTTGAAGTCCTTATATGGTAATTAGACCACTAAGAAAATTTAGTAGATATTTATGATGAATCATCCATGAAAAATTAGAAAAAGAAAAGGACTAAATTGGAAAGTAGGAAAAATAAAGGATGATATAATAATTAAATAGAAATAACATATTATAATTATCATCTTCTTCCCCAAAGTACATGGAAACCCTAGGAAAGAGAAAGGAAATCAAACAAGCTTAATTGGGTAAGTAATCTTGTCCCGTTTTTAGTAATTTTTATATTTATGATATCGGAATAGCTTAATCTATCTAATTTGGGAATTGATTTGTAAAGATATCAAAGTATAGAAATTTTTCCATGGATGTAAATGCTAAAATTTTGAAATTCATAGTAGAAAATGAAAGGTTGTTGATAGATAAACAACTTTTACAAAGAAAATTTTAATGAAATTATGATTTAGGGACCAAATTGAAAATTGGTAAAACCCATGGAAAAATTTTTATTTTTGTGAAATTAATGGGCTGCTATTGTAACATGTAAAATTTGGTTAGGCTTGAAATAAGGATTAAATTGCATGAATTTCATTTTCCGAGCTTAGGGATGGAATTGTCATTTATGAAAAGAATAGGGGCAAAATGGTAATTTTGTCTAAGATGTGAATTGAATTCAATTGAGTATAAATTGAATTAAATTGATGCTAAATTTATTTATATAGATCCGGAAAGATCAAATAAAGAGTTAGATCGAGGAAAAGAAAAGGTGATGGATTAGTAGATTTTCATACACGAACAAGTGTCGAGATAAGTTCGTGTAACTTAATTATGTATATTAATACATTTGAATTGAATTTTTATTTGTGTGAATTGCATAAATGTTTAATGTATGAAATTAATCATATACCCGATATTGTTCGATAAATGATAAGTCCCGTTTGAATAATGAAATGCGATGGATACAGTATTTTCCCATATTGATTATAGTCCTGCATATGTTGAGAACATTATAGCTCGGACGAGCATCCTATTAAAAGCCTTCTAGAGCATTCCTATTATATGGTTCCTGCGAGCATCCTGATCGGTAGTGATCCTGCATGTGTTGCGGACTACCACATCTCTTTGTAAGCGTCCTGTTATATGATCGATTATGATCCTGCATATATTGCAAACACAAACACAGCTCTTTATGAGTGTCCTGTTATAGCTCCCTTGAACTTCCTGTTAAATGGCTATCCGGAGCTCCCTAATAATAACTCTTTAGAGTTACCTGTTAAGCTCTATGAGCTTCCTGATTAATACTCTTACGAGTTTCCTGTTTTGCCCGGATAAGCTTCTTGATACATGGCTCACATGAGCATCCTATTACATGGCTTGAGAGAGTGCTTCCTGATTATGTGCTCTAATTGGGTACCCCTGAATACAAATTGACGGATTTGTAGTTTTGTACACTTTGAATGTACTACAGATGTATCCATCGATATTTCAAATAAATTCAACGAGTAAAGTTTAAACATGTCTACACTGAACTTGAGATGACTTGTTATGAAAATGTATGAGTTATGTGAAAATATGATATGAAAGGATTATGTATATGAAAGTTATTACCTAATGAGCTCATCATCGTTATTATTTGAAGAGTATTTAGAAAATTTATGACTAACTTGTTTGATTGAGTGTATGTGATTAAGCAAATGGCTAATTTTGTTAGGATGCATGTTATTGATATGCTTATTTTAAATGAACAAGATTGGCAAGTGAAATTCCTGTTATACGAACTTACTAAGCATCAAACTCTTACTAGGGTTTTTTCTTCTATTTTATAGTACTTGGAAGTTCGTAAAAGTTAAAGATCGGTCGGAGCATCATCACACTATCCTCTAGCTTGTTTTGGTATAAATAGAAAACTTACCTTGGTGTAACCACATGTATAGGCTAATGATAATAAATAAGGGTATGTAAATGTTTTGGTTGTAACTAGCCATTGGAATGGCTAGTGATAGTAAATTTAATGCATATTTATGCATGAGGTTTATTATATTTAGTATATAAATGTGTTTGGTTTAATATATTAGATGCAATTAAGTTTAGGTAAGTATATAATTTTAATGTAAAGATGATACTTGAAAGCATGAGTAAATGTGTCATGCATAAAACTTGATCATTAGATTGATTTATATGCCTTGAATTGGTTGGTGAATATATTGAAATTGACGTAGATGCAAGGTAAAAAGGGTGAGAAATAAGGCTTGGAAAATGACCTTATTTTGTCCACACGAGCAAACACATGGGCGTGTGTCTCAACCGTGTGTGACACACGGCCATGCGCACGAGGTGTGGTTTGGCCGTGTGTCCCGTGATCTTAAAATTAGAGAAACAGAATGCTCAGAATTGAGTACACGGGTAGAGACACAAGCGTGTGTCTCAGCCGTATGAGACACACGGCCTAGCACATGGGCATGTGTCCTGGCCGTGTAATCTCTACACCTAATTTTCGAAAATTAAATTGTCCACAGGGTATAGCACACGGGCGTGTGGCTGGCCGTGTGACCCAAGTCAGAGAGTTACACAGGTAAGGACACGGGCTAGGACACTACCGTGTGCCTCACATCGAATGCCCACATGGCCTAAGACACGGGCGTGTCACTTGACCGTATGAACCACACACAAGCGTGTGTTTCCTACATCTAAGAAAAATTTTGAAATTTTGTGAAAATTTTTCTGTGATTCCGGTTTAGTCCTGACTCGATTCTAATATGTATTTTGGACCTCGAAGACCCCTATGAAGGAAATTATGATTGATTGTGATTGATTTTCAGAAATGAATAGTAAATGACATAAATTAATTGTAATTGAATTGTAAAATCAGGTAATGCTCCATAACCCTGTTCTGGCGAAGGATACGGGTTAGGGGTGTTACAAAGCTTCTTATAATAAACATATATTTAGAACTTTTCTAATATATTATATTTATTCTTCTGTTTTAGGAAAATCATTCAAAGAAAGATGAAAAACCCGATACAAAAGGTTGTGCTTCCTTCTTCTCATTAGACATTGCAAAACGTTTCAAAATTTAATCAAAGTATGAAGCTTGAGACAATTGTCATAATTTTGTTCTCTTGATCTTTATTGATGCGAAATTAGCTTCACCCATTAATGTCAAATCATTGAGTTAATCAACCAATGATAATGTTCTCACGTCATTCCCAATGAGTAAAATGTCATCGACATATAGAATAACAAACATTATCTTTTCATCCTTATACATTTATAAACATAAGGTTCATCAACTTTTCTTTAAATCCAAAAGTTTTTTCAGGTTAATATTCAACTCAAATTTTTTTTGTATAAAGATAACTGCTAATATTATTAATGAATTATGATTTTTTTCAAATTAATCTAAACTCAAATTAAACACTATAATATTAACATCATTACTTTCAAGTATCAAAACATATAACTTTTGCTAAATACATATACCACTAGGGGTGAGCAAAACTCGATTCGACTTGAAAAAATAAAAAAAAAATCGAATTTCGAGTTAAACGAATCGAGTTATTCGAGTCAACTTGAATTTTTTTTTCGAATTGAGTTTGGTTTTCGAATTCGAATAACTTGAATAATTCGAATAAATTGAATACTAAACTACAATATTTTACATTTTTATCTTAAACTCCCAAACATCTTTACTTTCTCCCAAAACTTTTACTCCCTCCGAATTTTCCCCGAAACCCCAAACCCATTCCCCCCCACTAAATTTTACTCCCCCCATTTACTTTCCCCCAAAAATTTCTCTCTCAACCCCCAAAACTTTTTATTTTCCCCCTAAACTTTTACTTCTCATATTTTACCCCAAAATCAAAAATTAAAATCATCCAAAAAATCCCTAAACCAAAATAGTAACAATTTTATTTATATCTTTTTGTCAAAAAAATAATTTTATTTATATCTACTATTTATATTATTAAATTAAATTTCACATTTTTTACTATTTATATTATTGAATTGTTTAATCATATTGAATCTATAAATTTTTATTAAAGATGATTTAGTGATTATGCTATAAAATATTTGTGCTAAAATTTTATTTTGGTATTAATTTTACATTTTATCTTTAAGATAACTTTTATTAAAAAAATTACATTTTTTATATTTAATATGTTTTTTAATTTCAAAATACATAGTGACAAGAATCAGAAGATAATTGAAGCAACTAAGCAAGCAAAGAAGAGGATGAAAGTTAATAACAAATTTAATTACAGTGGACAAATTTGATTACGGTGGGTGATAGTGATTATAAGGACCTAGAATCATTTTTTTTAATTTAACTCAAACAAATATATTCAATTCGTATTTCATCTCACTTGACTCGATTTGAGAAAATTTCAAATCGAGTTAGGATGATAAAATAAAATTCGTCAACTTGATTAACTCAAAATTTTTCATTCGATTTGATCGACCACTTCCCCTTATATACCACATTAGACAAAAACAAACATATACCACATTAAAAAAAGTAACAAACTCAAGCACCAAATAATTATTAAGCGATTAAAAATGAATTTCTTTATAATTTATACATTAATTTTATTTAAGTAAAACCTGGTTTTATGTTTTTGCATATATGGCATGATTAATATCTTATTTATTCTTAAAAAAAGGTCTCAATTTATAATATACAGTATACCAGCTAGCTCATATTTAAGCACGGATTCCTAAATTTAGTTTCAAATTTTTATCTCCTCTTGAAATAGTTTACCTACATAAAAGATATTAATTATTTGGATTAAATGAGAAGTGAAATGATAAAAATATTTTTTTTAAATCGTTAATTAACATGATGAGTTATCTCTTATAAAAATATTATTTTAATAATTTAACTCAAGTCTAATGTATTCTATCCTACAAAGTACACTTATTTATAAAAATGTTTTGGGACATTTAACTATTAATGGAAGGTCAATGACCAAAAAACCCGAGCCCCTTTATAGGGAGGAAAAAATTAAAAAGACAAGACACCACATATCCTGGAATTATGACACCACCAATCTCCGCAATCCAAGTGTAGTTTAGATCCCAGACTTTTACATCAAGCCCACGCTTTAGAATGTAACCTCACCCACAACCGGATAAACTAAACTAGCTTTCTTTCATTTTCCTTGCTTCGGCAACTTTGATTTTTCCATCCAAAATACTAGTTTTATTTTAAGAGTTTGGGTTTTTGTCCTTTTTGTTAACCGTGTAACTTCATTAATTATTTTTCAATAAATAATAATTAAATATTATATTGTTTGCATTGACCGGGAATCGAATATTTTTATTTTGGGATAATTCCTGATGAGTCCCTGGATGGTCGGAGTCTTATTGTTTCAACAAGGCAAGTGGGTGTTCCAGATCCATCATCGAAGCTGGAAATACATGTTTCCAGGATTTTAGGAAGTTTTTCTTGGTTGTTTTATGGGCTTAAATCGAAGCCGTTTAAGATCTTCTGCTCCGTTTCACTCCAAGCCTTTGTTTCGTAGACATCTTCAATCCATGAAGTAAGTTCCTTTTTCCAAATCTTTGTCCTTTTTCTTTTTTCCTGATTATTGAGGCACTTATTGTTTGATTATTTGTTGATTATGGGATCTGGGTACTCGGATATATATGGCAAAGTCAAAAAGCTTTTTTAAAGGGGAATTTTATGCTCTAAGATAAGCAAATGAAGCATTAGCAAATTGATATTTACCATAATTATTCCATTTTAGTTGCTTTTTTTTTTGTCATAATAATGCACAAAAACTCAGAGATATCCTTGTCAAAGGATACTTTATTTTTCTTAGGAAGCTGTTTTCCTTGTTTATGGAATATGGCCAATGGAGGCCTTGGCTTCCACTTTTTGAATCTTTTATTGGAGATTCCTAGATATGTTTGATTTTTGTTATCTTTTGTAATGTCAAACTGGTTGCAAAAGAAAGCTTCTTCCATTGTTATTACTTCAATATGTGCATATTCAGATATACATATCCTCAATGCTTTCCCCTTTTCTATGTAATTTACCTTGGAAATGCCTTTTTTTTTGTGTTGAATCTACTGGTGATATACTTGTAACATTCCACAGAACTAGAAAGATTTTCGGCGTTTCACTTTCTATCCTCCTTATAAACTTGGCTGCCATTATGGAACGTGCTGATGAAAACCTCCTTCCATCTGTCTACAAAGAAGTTAGTGAAGCTTTCAATGCTGGGCCATCTGATCTTGGGTATCTCACCTTCATAAGGAACTTTGTGCAGGGCCTGGCATCTCCCTTGGCTGGCGTACTCGTAATTAACTATGATCGCCCTACGGTTCTCGCTATAGGTACGATGTGCTGGGCCTTATCGACTGCTGCAGTGGGTGGAAGCCAACAGTTTCATCAGGTTGCAATGTGGAGAGCAGTTAATGGCTTTGGACTGGCAATTGTAATACCAGCACTTCAGTCTTTTATTGCTGATAGTTACATGGATGGTGTGAGAGGGGCTGGATTTGGGCTGCTAAGCCTTGTTGGCACCTTGGGCGGCATCGGTGGTGGTGTTGTTGCTACCGTAATGGCTGGTCAGCAGTTCTGGGGTACGCCTGGATGGCGTTGTGCCTTCATTTTGATGGCAACGTTAAGTTCATTCATAGGACTCCTTGTGTTCCTATTTGTTGTTGATCCTAGGAAAACAGTTAGTGTCAATCATGATGCCAGAATTAATTTAGAAAGGTACTAATTGCTCATTCGAAGTTTTTCGTTTTTATCTGTTTCAATATCTTATCACCATCTAAATTTAGTTTTTAGGGTTTGGCATTTTGATATTTTCATATATTGTTTTGGTGACTCAGCTGCTTTCTTTCGCAGGGATGAGTTGGTAGAAAAAGGGAATGGTCGTGTCTCGTCTGTTTGGTCCGAGTCCTGGATGGCTACGAAAGCTGTTATTAGAATTCCAACTTTTCAGATAATTGTCTTGCAGGGAATTATTGGTTCACTACCATGGACTGCCATGGTGTTCTTTACCATGTGGTTTGAACTAATTGGTACACAAATTCTAACCCATTTTCTTGTTTCTTTTTAGCATTCCAAAAAAATGGTCGAATGCTACATATTTTACCGAATCACTGGTTTAGTGCTTGATTTTTGATACCTTTGGGTCTTTTTTTTTATTTTTTTTATTTTCTTGTTTCTCAGGTTTTGATCATAATTCTACAGCAGCACTTTTAAGTCTTTTTGCTATCGGATGTGCGATGGGATCCTTTCTTGGTGGGGTAATAGCAGATAGATTGTCACAAATTTACCCCCATTCTGGGCGTATTATATGTGCACAATTCAGTGCCTTTATGGGCATACCATTCTCATTGTTCCTTCTTAAAGTGATCCCACAATCAGTGAGCAGTTATTACACCTTTGCTGTAACCCTGTTTATGATGGGCTTAACCATCAGTTGGAATGCCACGGCTGCAAATGGTCCTATGTTTGCCGAAGTCGTCCCTTCTAAACATAGGACCATGATCTATGCATTCGACCGTGCTTTTGAAGGATCGTTTTCATCTTTCGCAGCTCCCTTGGTAGGTATCCTATCAGAGAAAATGTTTGGTTATGATTCAAAATCTATCGATCCGATCAATGGTTCTCCACGCGAGGCATTTGCTTTGTCCAGAGGGCTACTATCAATGATGGCAATTCCATTTGGTTTGTGTTGTTTGTGTTACACGCCGTTGTACAAACTCTTCAGGCGAGACCGTGAAAATGTTAGATTGGCGGCTTGAAAGAGGAAGAGATGATTTGATCGAATACTTGGTTATTTTCTGAGAACTTGGTTCACAATTTCTTTCACTATGAGGCACAGACATATACTACCTTCTATGGCAACATCTTGCTCATGAAGTTCCACTAACTTGTCAAGAAATTCATTATTATGCTGGTCATACATTGCCAGCCTGTAATTGTAGAACCATTGCGATTTTATTATAAACCATTTCTCTATCAGCTGCCTTGATTATAGGACTTTTAGATATAACTTAAAAGGCACATTAAAATTATATCTCTATCCTGTAAGCTAATAAGCAGAATTAAGAGATCTAAAGAGCATGCAATATGTAACCTAAGGTACATGCATACAAAAATGATTCATGTCAAAGATGGCTCTGAAGATGAAATCTGGTTCAGGAATTATTTCAATTATGGGAATGATTTGTTGCTCAATGTTCAACAAGCACCTAAATCCTTGTACTCAAAGCAAAAACAGGCTAAAGAAAGAAACAAAGAGGTATTCATTTTCAGAGAGAGAGAGAGAGAGAGAGAGAAGATGTCACATAATATGCAAGTGCATGAAATTCGGTCTATTGACTCTATCCTAGTTCCAAATTGAGATTATATGCCACAGAATCATACAACAGCATTGGGAAAAGCTAGAGTGAAACATTGATGGAATTTTTATCTGGTTGGTCTTGCAGGAAAAGTGAGAAAATCAAAGCAGACAATAGAGGGCAATTTGCAGGTAAATTATACAACCCACAGAAGCTCAAGTGTTTATGACGTGTGCATTTGCGCATTCAGCGACCTTGCTAAAGCTAGACACACCGTGGGAAAAAGGTTTGCCCAACATACCCGCCAGACATAGCCCTCCTCACATTGGATTCAAACATCTTTGGATTATCCCTCAACACTGCAGCAGCTTCATGATTGAGGGGATCCTCATAATTCGGTTCCTGCACACAAAATTCAAAGATTCAGATATCAGATGGCAGCAAATCCACTGAATTATGGCTATAAATATATTAGGCATTACCGTGAAAAGATGATATAAACCATAGATTATAGTGTTTATATTGAGCACCGGTTTCCAATCTTCACGTAAGATGTTAAGGCAAACATTTCCTTCCAAATCAATATTTGGATGGTAGACCTGGATATTCGAGTGCAACATGATACAAGCCGGGTTATAACCAAAAGCATGCGAGACCACAGCATGAATTTAGAAAACAAACATATAAATAAGGTAAGCCAGTCTACCTTGGTCTTGCACTTAACTTTGGGTGCCTCATGTGGATAGACGGGAGAAACTTGAAAGGAGAATAAAAATGTGCCACCGCTGAAACAGCAGCAGCCAATCAGTTTTATACTTGTTATAGCATTATTAATATAAGAAGATGAACGTAAAAAAACTCTTATAAGCATGTCATGTCTTCTCCAATAAACAAAAACTTTAACCAAAAAATTTGTGCTAGAGAGCAAAAGAAAACTTGTGTTAAAATAAGAGGCATGAAAGAAATTCCTTACAAATAATATCCTTCATCGGGGCGAATTGAAACCTCAAAATTCATCAGGTTATCCTTTCCATTTGGAAATGTTATAGCACAAGATTTGGGTAGGTTAAGCTCAGAAATATCTACACGTAGAAAGACAAAATAAAACATGAGAATCACACTAGGATCAAACACCAGATGCGCTTGAGCCAATAGATTCAGTGCTAGAACAACATATAGTTGAATAGATCAGTAAAGCTAAAGAAAATTAGCAGTAACACACCAAAAGCACCAAATCATAAAAAATAATGGATCTCTATCACAGAACTAAAGGAAATTTAAACAACTCAATCCATTATAAATGTGAAGCAAACCTTTGTGCAAACGCAACTCTCCTGGACTTTGCTTTTTAGTAGGAGCTCCCCCATTTGCATTTTCAGCAAGTTCTCTCTGCTTTTCCTTTACTTTAAACAGCCGAATCATAACTCCTACATATATATTAAAATTTAAAGTGAACCCATTCATTTCCATAGCCTTAACATCAAATTCCAGTTACCGCAGCAAAGCAATATCCATTCAGAATCTAAAGATTCAAAACCAAAGCATTAAAACAAAAACATTTGTTCTTAACAAACCCTAACTGAAAAATCTAGCCTTTATTATCAAACTCGATTTCCATACTTTTGAGCTGTTGACGATCAGAATCCATTTTCTTTTAATAAGACCACTCATTTACCTGATCCGAAGTTATTTTAACTAGACTAATTTAAAACTACTTAAAAAAACAAAAGAAGTGCCTCTTTTTTTCCCCATCTTTGCAATAATAGAATTTGAACAACAAAAAGAGATTCAAAATGAAATTAATTCTAGCAGATCATAATTCATGATACAACTAGTTGCAAAAATAGAAGAGATCGTTAAAGAAAAGAGAAAATGAATCTAACAAAAGACTTAAGTAATCAACGCCGATTAAAAGAGCAAGTGAGAAAAAAAGAAAAAAAAAGGTAGTGTGTTGGATTTATGATATTGTAACAAACCTGTTGGAGGAAAAGCCGAAGAAAGAAAAGAAGGAACTAAGGGATCTTTATTGTTTTAAAGAAAAAAGCAGAAACTAAGGGGAAATTGATGAAGAGAAGGGACAAAAGGAGGGGGTTTAGGATATGGATGCCTGAAGGAAAAGTAAAGGAAAGAGAGAGAAAGGAAATGACACGAAAGCTGGAGTGGAGGATGGACCCACTTGTTTTGTTTTTTTCTTTGGTGAAAAACTAGCGTCTGCAGTTTTGCGGCCTTATATTTGTAATCAAACCAATGTGCTTCAAAATTCAACGACATTTCACCTATATTTTTAATATTCACTTGCATTTATTGCGAATCAGTGGGAATACAAAGTATTTTTACCAATCCAATCCCAAGTGTCATTTTAAATTTTGTTGTCTAATTTGATTGTCGAGGAGGAGATCACTTGCCACTGTGATCAAATCATAAATTATTATGCGATGCTCGCTTTAAAAGCCTAAGAGTTGAAGGCTGCGTCACAATCTAGCTTGAGATATCCAGGGGAGTTAGAGCAAGCCCCCCTGAACTCGATGAAACCATGAAAAACATCATTCCCATATTGGATTGGATCCTTTGCTATTCCTTCCCATGTTTACTAATAATTCCATGATATAAAGTTTTGCCCAAGGGAAGAATTTGATACGAAAAGGAGGGGGGAGGGGAGACCACTGGTGGTAGGGAGCTGAGAGAGGGACGGGGAGAGAATTTTTTTTTTAATATTAATATTCAGATTTTCTTTTTCTTTTTTTTCCTTTCAATTCTAAAAAAATGGGTAAAGTCAAATAATGTTTACGTAGGGTTAATCGAGTAACAGTAATTAAGTTTAAATGCTACATTTAACCAAAAAAAAAGGTTTAAGTGAACACATATATAATTTAGAAGGTAATTTTTTAATTAAGTCTTGAAAAAAAATAAAGGATGAGAGGATAGCTTGAGGGGTACTATTTTAGGAAATAAATTACCATATACAATCAATCATGTCATTTATATATAAAAACTTTAATGGTTTTTCTTTTATTTTTTAAAAATTAAAAAAAATTACATTTATTTTTAATTATTATTTAACTTAAATATATAAAATCAATATGATATGGAAACAATGACTATTCCATGACCATAATTTTAGCATTTAATTTGAAACAATATATGAATATTTATCAATTTAAATAAAATTATAAACCATATAATGCTAAGAATTAAAAAAAATTTAATATCTTAAATTTGGAAATAAAGAATGCATAAAATAACTTCAAAAATTAAAGTGCATAAAAGAAATACTAAAAAAACTTATAGGAACGGTCTTGTTATTGGCATGTAATATCTTAAATTTGTGTTATGTGAAAAAAAATAATTTAACAACTGTTATGTCAATACACAATATTATTTAGTATTTTTATTTGATTTTAATAGAATTAAAAGATAAATCTCAAAATTATATATGAATTTTGATTAAATATATAATATTACATAAATTTTTATTTTACATAGTTTTATACATGAAAATTTTTTTATTCAGTTTTCACAAATTAATGATATAATCATCTATATAGAAACATTTTACTTTTACATACAGCATACACAAATAATTATTTTTATCTAATAAATAAATTAATTAATGTATTTATTTTTTTAAATGTATAGAATTCAATCAAAATTAATGTTTTATGTATACGTTTAAATTACAATCAAAATTTCATATGTATGATTACACAAAAATTTATACATCAAAATTGCACAATAAATCAAAAATTATGTATAATTTTAAAATTTATCACTAAAATTAAATACTTATATTTCTTTCAATCAATTTTAATTTGATTTGATCATGACTAATTATAATTAATTTTAATAATTTAGATTTCTCTCAATTAATTTAAATATTTTTCTATAAAAAATTAATATACTTTTTTTTCAATATACATATTAACATAATAAATAATAGTTTATTAACAATTTTTAATAATTTCATTTAACTCTTCTTTGCGAACTATTTATGGAAAAAAATTCTTATTCTTCAAATAATTCAAAAACAAAAAAAGTAGATTGATTTGGTTAGTTGATTCCAATGTATTTAATACAAAACTTTTAAAAAGGTAATTTTTAATGTTTGTGGCTAAACTTATTCAAAAGTACAAAAATCTTGAAAATTTGTTATGCAAGCTATAATTAGAGGTGTTTATATGTTAAATAAGATCGAACTTAAATATTATATGTATTTTATATTTGTCTAAGCTCATTTTCATTTTAAAAATATAGATATAAAATTTTACATAAGTATGTATATATCTTAAATAGCTCAACCATATTTTTTTTATTTTTTTAAAAAATATTTATAATATTTTTATTGAATATTTAATAATTTTTATTTATTAAAAATTTTATATTGTTGGAGATCAGGTCTGGAAAACACAGTGAAAAATAAATTTACAGAAAAACTAGAGTTCTAAAAAAATGTTTCAAAATAAGAACTTAGTAGTGATATCTAAACTAATAAATATTTAATCAAAATTGTACCTATTTTATATTTTGATTAGCCTAGAATGAACACTTTGACCTAATAATCTTCTCAGCTATCCTCAAGCTTAGTCTGTCAAATGTGGACTCGATTCGAATCAGAAAATTTTTCACAAAAATTACCAGTGGGATAATTTCACAAATTCTTTAAAGTTTTGGACCAAATTGTAAATAAAAAATATCTCTAGAAATTTTCTGAAATAATTTCTTCAAATATTTCAGAAATTTTTTTCTCTACAACTTTCTCTTGAATTCAAGGTGTGTACAATAATGGCTCAAGGCTCTCTTTGTATAGGGAGAGTTTTGAGAGTTCCACTATAATTAAATTTAATAGTAAGATAGTCACTTTAATATTAACTTAATAAAATATTATTAAGATAAGTATTAAATTTAATTTAATATTAAATTAATTAAAATAATATTATTTTTAGAATAGTTAATAAGAAATCAAATTCTCTAGTAGAGTTCCAACATGAGTGTAATTCTTTCACTACTCAACCACCAAAGAATCACCATCGTTGCAGCCGCCGGCACCCCGAGCTGGTTACATTTTTTTACCGGTTCGGTCGAGTCAATGACAACTCAATTGGTCTGGTCCAGCCACCTGTTGGACCGTTGGTCCGACTTCACATACCGGAACCGGTTCGACCAGTTTTTGGGTATTGGTCTCAATTTTGGGCTCCTAGACTCGATTTATGATATTAGGTTTAATTTTCAAGTTCAATTACTCATTAAGCCAATTGTCTGACTTGAAAATTAATTTTCAAAAATATCATATTAATTTGATTAATTTAATTTTACTTGATCAAAATTAATTTTCTCAAAAATCACTTTGATTTTTCAAATTAATTTTTCAAGAAAATTATTTAGTTAAATTTTCTAGTTGAACAATTCTTACGGCTGCCGAATTTAGTTCCACATCAAATAAATCGACTCAATTAAATTATTTCCAAAGTCATAAAATTTTCTTCTATTCAAATACAGTTCGATCGAGCTTTTGTTGAGCTAGCGGATAGACCAATTGGACATATATAATTAGACTCTAGTAATTGCAATTATGTCCAAAAGGATCGTTATGATAATTCACAATTACTTAATCGTGGAGTTAGTCCACAAGAAGTACCATGATTGAAAACCCCTTATTGTATACTCTTTACGAAGGTAATTCATCCAACTGCTTTGTCCAATGACCTCGTCATATATGTGTTACCCTCATATGATATCCTTAGTTTCTTTGCATTAAATCCGTTCACTCAATACAATCCTATTTTGTATCATTGTCACTATTATGTCTTCTTAATGATTATTCTGATCACTATCAAAAAATGACTGTGATAAATTGCTCGATCAAGAACGAGCAACCCGTGACCACGTTCCATATTTATCAATCCACACAATGCCAATGGGATGATATCATTAACTATTTAATTGAGCTATGAATTTCATTGTTGCTAGTAAAGCCGTGTCAAACCTGTAGGGTATACTGACTTATACCAAACGGCCAAGTCATACGCCCATGTGTGAGGCTGTGTGGAGCATATTGACTTGATTTTAATTTCAACACCTGGGGACACATGGCCGTGCAACATGACCATGCGTCACACACGGCTGAGACACACGCCCGTATCTTTGCTCGTATGGACAAAAATAGGCTATTTACCAAGCCAATTTGCCACCCAAATTTGCATTTACCTACACAACCAAAATGGCACCAATTCAAAGCCTAAATAAGCATCCAATTTAGCCACAATCAAAACTAATTCATACCATATCAAATACCAATATTCCAATATGCTTATAACTTCAAATCTTACTCTATCAAAACATACCAAAATACATATACAAATCGACTAGTTAAACCTTTACACATGCATCATTTTGCACCAATTCTCAAGCATGATACCAATTCCACAAACCTCATAATACAAGTCATTCACACATCCATTCATGAATTCAACTAACAACCATATATGCATATATGTGTACATAACCAAATACACCAAATTAAGCCAAGTCTCATGGCTATATAAACATGACCATTCACAAGCCATTTCAAATGTCAAAACTCACTACCAAAATACATATAAAAAACAACCATAATCCTATACATGCCATATAACCAAACCATGAGATCAAAAGTACCAAAGTGATGGTTGGATAGTTTGACGTAGTCTCTGACGATTCCCGAATTTGAGCTAGCTTTGAAATCACTATAAAACATGGGAAAAATAAACAAAGGTATAAAGCTTAGTAAGCTCATACGAAATATACTCAACAAATCATAATACATAAATCATCAATTTGAACTATATAACAAATAACTTATGATAACAACAAACCTTCCATATGCTTAATCATATGCTTATATGCAAATTTATAACTTCTTCTATTTGAATCTCATACTTTACATGTACATATCTGTAAAATTTCTTAACAAACTCATACCTTTTCGGAATGCTCTCGAATACTCAATATCTCGCACACTAAGTGCCAATACATAGCTGAAACTATTATAATCTCACATACTAAGTCCTTACATAGCCGTAGCTATCTCGGTCTCGCACACTAAGTGCCATATATAACCAAAGCTATTCCGAATCGCACACTAAGTGCCATACATATATTTGAATCTTCGTCAAACATGACTAAAATCTTATATACACAATTTATGCAATATCAAAGCATTTAAAGTATAATTGTAAAAATGCTTATCACATACGAACTTACCTCGGATGTAAGAACGATAAGGCGAATCAACTAATCTGACACCTTGTTCTTCCCTCGATCTAATTTTGTATTTCACTTTTCTTGATCTATATGATATCAAATTCAACTCATTTAATCATCTATTTATTCAATTTAGTCCAAACTTCACTTTAAGGAATTTTTACACAATTACCCCTAATACTTCACATCTTTTACAATTTAGTCCTTATTTCATAAAATCACAATTTAATGAAATGCCAATTAAACCCATGCTAGTTGAATTACTATAATGCCCCTAATAGACCATATTTTTCATTTATTCACACATTTAACCACACATTTTCATAATTTCATCCCTACTTTGCATTTTCACTAAAAATCACTTAACAAAACTTGTTTAACTAGCATCAAATATTCATAATTCATCATAAATCATCAAAGAAAACATACATATATCAATGGAAACTCTAAAAAATTTTAAAATTTTTGAAATTGAAAGCACGGGCTAGATAGATTGAGCTATAATGAACTCAAAAACATAGAAATCACTAAAAACCGGGTCAAAAATCACTTATAATTGAAACATGCAATAGCTGAACCTTCAAAGTTCATCAATGGCTTATTTTCTTTCTTATTTTCAGTTGGGAGAAAGATGAATGAACAAAATTTGTCTTTTGTTTTAATTATTTAACCTTTAATGAATAAATTACTATATTAACCTTATATAAAACCATTTAAAACACCTTAATATATGTCCATATATGTCCAATCATGCTATTAATGGTCTAATTATAACATAAAGACCACCAAATTTAAGTTCCATAGCTATTAAACACCTTTAGCTAATAGAACATAACTTTTACATTTTACGCGATTTAGTCCTTTTTATCAAATTGACCATTTAAACGATGAAATTACTTCACGAAATTTTCATCCATACATGCTATCATGCTGCAAATACTAAAATAAAAATGAAATAATAATTTTGACTTTGGATTTGTGGTCCTAAAACTGTTATTCTAATTTAACCAAAAACGGGTTGTTACACAACTCCACATTCAATTAAACTATATGTGGAGAACCAGTCCCTATTGTGACACATGTGGAACGAACACCCCGAATCCAGAATCCACTCAGACGTAAACTTAGACCTTTCGATCATAGACACCGATAACAAATTGTCACCCTTACCTTCAGCTGTATTAACATCAGCTACTCCATCCTTGTTGCTCTCAGCAGCCCTCTTGTTCTTATTTCGCAGTTTGTAACAATCCACCTTAATGTGACCTTTCTTCTTATAGTAGCCACATAACTTGTCTCGATTCTTCGACCTTGGACCAGTCTTGCTTCTCGTAACAAATGTCGAGAGTTTCCAACTTGAACTGCTATCCGAACCAAACTCATTGTCGAGTTTGTCTTTGCTCAACAAGTTTTTCTTCACTTTCTGAAACAAAAGCTTATCTCCCTCATAAATTAGGGTTTCCCTGAAAGACTTATATGAAGAAGGCAAAGAGCATATTAATAGCATGACCTGATCTTCATCATCAATCTAAACCTCAACGTTCTTTAGAACATTCAAGAGAGAAACTATAACACCCCAAACCCGACCTAGAAGTTATGACCAAATTTGGAGAAATTACATCGACTCGTTCGAAAACTATTCTCAATAAGTATTTAGAAAATACGAATATGGCAAACAACCATTAAAAACTATTTGTTTTTTTATAGAAAACACTTAGGAAACTACTTAATTTGCAGTGAAAAATCTTTTCGGAGTTTTATTTTTGAAAACCAAAGTCCATTTTGTCGACTTGAGTAATTTTGTAGTTTCACGTTTTATGGCGCCCCAAACTCAGCTGGGACGGTCTGACCCGAATTTTGAACATCACATTAGTCATCGAAGTGACTCTCCATTTAAACCACCACAAATCGCACCAACCGACCAATCACATCACACAATTAATCATGGAATATTTAATAACAACATAATATCATGCTTCCGTTACGCTACTCTAATAAAAAATCAACAACAAGAGTAATTCACAATTGAATATTTAACAGAAAATTACATCGAAAACTTTAGTTAAACAAACATGCATGCAATAGGGTATTTTTAAAAAGGCTATATTTGTAGGGACTTGAAAAACCGTTTAGGTTAAAAATGTATAATTAGATTTAAAACATAATATATAGTAATATGTTGGGAAAACTCCATTTCACAAAGTTTAACAATAGTATTATAGGATTAAACATATAAGTCTTATTTTGAAAATTTTATTAAAACATTTCACACAACCTCATAACATTATTAATTAATTAGTTAGTAGATATTTAACAGCTTACATGACTTGACCAAATTATGTGTTACATCTCATGCATACCAAGCACATGTTTGTATCCAAATCATACATAAAACATTTAATGCTTACCTCGATGACCAGTGACTTTTCAACCTGCACTTACAAGTTAGTCGAACAGTTATTTAAACAAATTACCAAACAATCATAATCCATCATTCAATCATCTATCTAACGCAATGATAAAAGTTTTAAACCAAATAATTAAATAGTCCATAGTGTCCAATTACAACCCGAAAATTATAAGTAAGTCTAATACTAAATCCCATAATTTGGTCCCACGTTGCCTTCCTCACCGGGTTTGGGAACATAACGACATACCCAAGTATAGCCTCAATTTGGATCACTTGGATGACTCACTCCTACACTTCTTCATAAGCTAAGTCACTGCAATATTATAAAAGAGTGGGTGAGCTTATGAAAGCTCAGTGAGTGCTCAAACATACTACAAATAAACTCATTAGTTAGGTTAAAAGGTGACAAACAATAACAGTTCTCATATTGTTGCACTCTACACAAAATAGCAACTCGCACAACACAAAAGTTCTCATAAAATAAGCAGTGCACATATAATAAGTAATTTGCATAAAATGGGCAAATCACATAAATTATTAATTCACACCAAACATTTGTTCATATAAAATAATAGTTCTTACCAAATGATAGTTCATACAAAATAATAGTTCATACCAAATAACAATTCATGCAAAATAATAGTCCATGCTCCATTATAACTCATATAACTCAAATAATGATAAATTGACATTTTTGTGATTATGAAACTTATAAGGACTATATCACCACATATAAGTGGACTCTATCACCACCCATTAGATAAACGGATCTCCAAAACACACCACATGACTCATAATGTCGTACGCTATCTCCTTGTAAGTGTATCACGTATGCTCACACTCTCCAAACACATCACACTATCTATGGTGAATGGAACTATGCTCGACATTTTCCTTATCTCTCCAACGCATCTTCGAGTCACAATGCCCATCGCAATAAAAATGGTGAGTATAATAAGGACAGAATGCCAAAATATTTTTCTATGGCATGCCAACTATATCCAATTTTTTCATAAGGACAGAATGCCAAAATATTTTTTTAACACATTCACAATATTCAGTATAATAAGGCTCGCAATTAAGCAGAGCTCGCACATTATAACACATTTTGTAATTCACAATTTGCAATAGAGTATGGTTCGCAAATAATATCACTTTCATGCAACATATATTGCACTCATAATCACAGTTCACATATCATTCATGACATAACTCACATAAATAATTATTTGCACATTTTATTTAGCATAGGGCACGCAATAGCTTAGATTACATACAATACAACTCAAAATCTCACAATACACAGTTTGACAAATTAATACAATTCATCATATTAATACAGATCACCAAATTAATACAATTTTCCATAATAATATAATTCACCAAGTTATCATGGTTCACAATATAACACAATACACAAATATAATTGGCTTGCACTACAGTTGAGTTTGCACTTAACATTTCACGATAATCAAAGCTTGCAATATCGTAAAACTCATAATTCATTTACGGGTTCATGCATGCATAAATGTGCATTATCAATAAAATTCGCATATTATAGAAGTCTACATTATATTATTTATTTATTTTATATTCATTCGTAAGCATTACAAAACCATATACGAATATATATTACATATATATACATACCTATTTAGTGGCCTTTGTCTCGTCAAATTTTAGCATACATTAAAAGTCCTATATACATTTTATATATTAGATAATACAAAACCTATAAATGTGTATATATTATATATAATAAAACCCGCACATATATATTATATATATAACACCAAAACCCATATATATTATATATAAATAACAAAACCCCTATACTTATCTATAATATATATACACATACCTTTTAGTACTTCAACTCACATTTAATATTTAGCTTACACACAAACGTAATAATTAAATGCACAATTCACACACACTTATCACGTTAACTACATGGTTTACAACTACGGCCTACCTATTTTATTCTTATAACTATATGCGCATTTTAAATTCATGCATTTGGCTCATTAAAATCTGGAACGACGAAAGTGTGCAAGTGTACACAACCGTAACCAGTAATAAAGTGACAAGTAAATGTCGAGTTATTGTACCCATAGGGACTGTGAAAAGAATTATTTATGAATGCTATTTAAAACACTTTGGTGAAGAAAAATATTTTGTTTGAAGAGGGTGATTAAAAACTAAGATTTTAAACTAAGTAAACTAAGAAATAAATCTCAAATGCATGATTTCAAAATACAATTTAATCAAGATGACATAATTGTGTTTGATTAATTACATTTCTTTATCTTAGAATTATTAAACTCATGTTTATGTTGTTACGAATAAATTCACGGCAACTCGCTAATTCACTAACTTATGAACAAACTCACTTCCACAAATCCATTCATCTCTTAACATATCCCTATTTTAATTCAAACAATTAAACAGATTTTAATAAACAAACATGTTATTGCACATACATACTCATTAAATTGAACTAATCTCTTGCATATCCCTATGTCAATTCAAACGATTAATTAAATCTAATAAGCACATAAAAGACTATGTGAGGTAAAAAGGTATCCTTACCTTGAAACAATTTAATCACAATAATCTTGCAAATTATGCAAGGCAAGTGTATCGCCAGATACATTTCTAATTTAACCTTCAGCTACCTTAGAAGAATAAACATGCACTGATTAAGTATTGTGTCAATTAATTATAATTTCAATCAGTTTAAATAATTAATTCATTAGCTACCTCACAATTGTAATGCAAGAATAACTTAGACATGATTTTACTTAATCAAGCATTTTACTGAAGCCTATAACAGCATAAACACAATTTTAATAATTTAAGCAGATGAAATGCAATCAAACCAACATGAATTAAATTCAAGCTAAGCTGATTAAATTAACAATTCCAAAAACATAAATATTCATAGATATGTTCATCATAATAACAACAAAAATTAAAGAGATAGGGAACAAGAATCAAATCCGGTGTTTCTCCGTGGCTTGACTAGTTTGCTCCGTCTTCGTTCTCTGTTGTCCTCGCCAATCAAGGCTGTTATGAACACTTCAATGTTGCTCCAAAATGGCTGATGAATGCCCTTTTTCTAAGAGGATAAATCAGCAAGAGAGCAAGAGACTTTGAATGAGAAAATGAGAGGAGAAAGTGAGAGAAGAGAGAAGAGAGAAAAGATGTGAATGAATGAGGGATGCTTTGAATGATCAGCCAAGGGGGGTTTTTATCGCTGAATGTGACAGCTAAAATTTTCTAAAAATAGCAGCCAAAGAACCACCCCTTGGTCAGCCACCTATGTGGCAAAGTTGATGGCTTCAACTTTGCTAAATATGGCTTAGGGCAAATCTACAAAGCCACCAATTGTAGAGGGGTTGAATTGTAATTTGAACAAGTCTTCAAGGGCCTCTTTGCAAGCTTAAATAATCAGCTAATGAGCTGAACTGGGTCAGCGCTTGGGCAGTTTTGGGCTGTCCTTTTCTTGGCCGGTTTGGTTCACTCAGTTCGATTCAATCAGACCATTTTTTCATAATTAATTAATAATAATTTATTAACTCAAATTAACTTGGATATAAATTAAAATTAATTATATTATGAATTAATACACATAATTTTGGACCGTCTTAGGCTGGAAATTAATTTGCCTTGTCGGTTTTGTGCTTCTAGCAGTGTCTGCCGAGCTATTTTTCGCCCTTTGTGCAGTTCTGTCGAAAATAACCAAAATTAATCAAAATTAATTATAAAATTAATTAAAATTCAACATGTTCATATTTTAAGTGCACTTTAATTATTTTATAAAAATTAATTATTTTTTGACAAGAATTTAACCGAATTTGCATGAATTTAAGTTAAAATGGGTATGGAAAAGTGTAAATTTTTGTGTTTCCAAAATCGAATAGCATTCATACCTAACACTCAACAAAATTGTAATGGTTTTCACTAGGAGAAATCAAGGTTGGCATATTAATTAAGCAAAGGATTCACATATGTTACATTAGCCTGTGTACGGAGTTTAAATGTAGTTTATCAAACCACTCACCTTAGCAACCATTGCTTCAACTGTCATGCTCAAGTAAGCTTTTATTTGCATTTGTCCATGGTTGTAGAGGCTCCCAAATGAATTGAAACTTTTCATACACATCAAAAGCATTACAAAGGCATTACTAACATCAACAAACACCATTAAATCATTCCAAAATCTTCGATCAAAGCTTATTAACCTCCATACCGAAAATTTAACTAGTTTTACCGAAAAAGGTGTAAAACCACTCAAATCTCACTTCTAAGCTTAGATTTCAACTTAATACATCATAAATATCATCTAATTACATATCTAAACAATCAATTTTACCCAATTTCACCGATTTAATTATTTTGAGAAAATCAAGCTTATGTGATCTTTTAAAAAGAGGGAAACATTCAATTTGCTTAAATTCATTAAGGATTTGTTAAATTAAGATCAAATACCTTTTAATTAGATCAAAATGAGTTAGAAATCATTTTAAAACCAAAGCTTAGCCAAGAAATACGAGATCTACCATTTTCAAGCCAAAAATCAACTTAAAATCAAATGATACATTGAGATCTTGATTAAATCATTTAAATCTTGAATTGAAATAACAACTCACTTAGTTTAATCATAAAAAAGTTAGAATCTCACCTCAATTTTGCAAAAGCAACAAGCGATGGAGCTAATTCAAGCTAAAATGTATGAAAATCTCTTAGGGATTTTAAGGATGAAAACATGAGTGTTCTTTAAAATTGAAAAGAGATTTTATGTTTAGAAAGTTTAGGAATAAAAAAGGATGAACTAATTTTGGGAGAAAAATTTTGATTCGGTGTTTGACAAATTTTTGAAGAAGATGAAGAATGGGAGGGAATGAGACGTGGGGGTTGTTAAATAGGCAACCCATTTTTAAAAATTGGGCCATTGCCTATTTAACCACTTCCAATTTCTTCCCTTTTTCAAAAAAGTCCTTTCTTTTCAATTAAAACCAATTTCAAAATTATTTTAAAATCAAACCTCGTTTTTAAAATCCGTTTTAACCAAATTAGTTCTCAGACACCTAATTTTAATCTCTTAACCTAAAATTATTAATTCTAATTATTTTAATATTTTATTTAATTAATTTCTAATTATTTAATTATCTAATCTAATTACGGTTTTCGATTCACTAACTCTTGATTTACTTACACGATTCTCCTAAACTGGTTTTTGGGAGGTGACACGTTTGAAAATATTAGTTACTGACGAATTAATAAAAACTCAAAACGAGTTCAAAAAAAATTATGGATTACAGGCCCAAAAGTTCAAAACAAATAATAATGGAAATCACTATATTTACATTAATGGTGAAAATAATCCGAGCTCCCATAAGTCGTCCGGTCCTAGGTCAGATGATTTGCTGAAAAGTCACAGACAAAACAAAAGAGATGAGCTATAAAGCTTAGTGTATAACTAAACTCAACCAGAGATTATACCAAACACAATATACCAATTAGAGTATCACAAAGAACTACATAATGATCACATAAGAAGAACGGAGAATGAATGGTCAGAGAATTTCATAATAATCACATACATAGAATGAAAACTGTATAACTATGCCAATGCAGTATTTTTTAAAAAATCAGAATGCAGATTTTTCAGAAAACATCCTACCCAACTCCACTACACACCAAAATATGAACTCATCCAACCAAATCACACCAACAGATATTTTTGGATAGTGCCACCAGAATTGCAGTTAAAACTATCAGATCAGATATATATGGTCAAGCCATTATGTTGCAGACAAGCTACCAGACAGAATTGTGGATAAACCACCAGATAACGCAAATCATTTGTAACACCCCAAAAATGTGAATGTCTGACTGTTGAATTCCGTCATAATTAAGTCTCTATTTTTGTGGTTATGTGCTCTGCTTATGTGTTCGAGGTCAGGAGTTTGAGTTACATCTTTGAAAAATTTTGCTATTTTATTATAAGTTAACCTCTATCCTTGGACCATCAACATAAGTTTAATTTTGCGTGAATCGGTGTCAAGAATGAGCCTATTGGTTCAATGGTTAAGCTTCTATATACTTTTGGTCTTATGTTCAAGTTTTTACGCATGTCTTTCAGTTTAATTTTAAAAACCTTTATACATTCTTTTCTTTTTCTTTCTTCCTTCCCTACTGGTTTTCTTTTCTTTTCTTTTTACTCTTATTTTACTTTTCCTTTTTTCTTACCTCGTGAATTGTTATCAAGTCGAATTGGAAGTCCTACTTTTTCATTGTGTCGCCTGAAAGGTAAATTTGTAAGTTTTGTTGTTGGATTTTGTTAACATTTGCTATTTTTTGTTCTGTCGAAAATATGGGTTATCTAATTATCTCACTTGAATCCTTAGTTTATGTGTACGATTGGCGTTCTCTGGGAGAAAGCCTCAAGGAAAACAACTTTCCAACCGTCTTAGGTTTGTAGATTTCTGAGTTGTGCGCAGGTAATCACCATTTTGAGTTTAGGGAGTTTTAGGTGTTAAAGTTGTTGACTTAATTCAGTCTCTGAGAGATTATTCTATCATTACGCAGGGGAAAGTTTGTTTAATTGGTCTCTGGTTTACCGTTTTAGGTTCTGGAATCATTCATGTTGCTTTTACATCGAATCCGTACCAGGTGCGTACCGAAAACCTGAGTTTTTATGAAGTTCAGACGCTGGAAAACATGACTACGATGCCACATGGCTGTGTGATAGGCCATCTGGTAAGCCGTGTAACTCACTTTCTACCAAGTAAGAGCCACACAAGTAAGGGACACAAGCGTGTGTCCAGGCCGTGTGTGGCCATATTAGTGCAAGGTTCACACGGGCCAATGACATAGGCGTTTGCCCAAGCCGTGTAACTCACTGATTATAGAAGAAGGATCACACAGGCTAAGGACATGGGCGTGTGTCCAGTCCGTGTAAACCACTGACTAGAAAATAAAGACCATATCTGCAGAGGACACAGCCGTGGGTTAGGCTGTGTTAAACACACGAGTGTGTGCCAGGCCGTGTGGGATTGCACAGGCAAGCTACTCAAGCCGTGTGAGGCCACACGGGCATGTAGGCCAGTTTATGAAATTTTTCCATATACCGAGCATCACTCGAATCAAAGACGAGCCTTCTGTGATGTCGTTTGAACTGAATTTAACTGCATAAACTACTATTATATGATCTAGAATTTGAGTACTATTTATCAATGTGAGTATTGTGTTTGACTAAAATTACTAGAATTGATCTACTGTATATGAGTATAAGTTATATTTGAATACTCGCATAGAGCTCTGTATTAATTATTATGTGAAGTATGTGTATGCATTGGGTGGGAATTGAATCAGGAGAAAGTATTATGTTTTAAACCAGTGGTTAAATCCCTGGTATTCGTATACTAATCTGGCAGCTAGTCTGTAATCTCTAAAACATGTTAGACAAACACTGAGTAGTGTGTAAGGCTAGATGAGTAATGAATACCCTATTTGGTGTGTTGAGTTGGTCGGAGATGGTGTGTAGCGATTGGTATTAAGTAATTGCATCTGTTCTGATCTGTTCTGCATCTTATTATAACTTGATCTGTTATCCGTCTATATGACTTTGATTTGTAACTGAATGAACTGTTTCTTGATTCTAAATCAACATATTGGATATCTTGGTTTTACCAATAATCTATTAAATATGTAAATAGTTGAGTCCTTTCGAGTATATTAACTCAGTTATTGTTGAATGGATTTCAGATAAATCACAAACTTGATCGGATCAACGGATGGGAAGCTCGGTTATGTGTTTATACCACTTAGTATTAGGAACCATGTTAGTATTTTCATAGTTTCAATTAGTTGGAAGATAGTATCGAGAAATTGGTTTGTCTTTATTTAACTTTATCAGGCTTTAAAAGGTGTGTTATTATAAATTGCAAAATGTATTTTGATTATTGTTGGTTGTAACTCTTCAGGCTTAGCATTGTCGTCTAGGTCGGGTATGAGGTGTTACATCATTAAACTTCCAGAAACTTCCTCCTTTCACATAATCCCAAATATCATGCAATGTTTCATGGCATGCATATACAAAATCAGAATGATAAGCATGTAGAACATGTCGTCGTACAATAACAGAAACATAAGGCATGGAAATCCATGCTTTGCAGAACAAATTTGTCAAATCTCAATGAATCATATCAGATTTGCCACAAAGTCACATGTATGGTTATATATTAAAACCAGTATCAAATAAATCAACGTATTTGGATATTACACATTCTCATTCAACGAAGTAGCATAGAAACACACCATCAAAATTAACAGAACACGGATTAGACCTGAATATATCACATACCTTAAACATATCCCAGACAATAGCGCATTATATGTTAACAGGTCATACTTATTTAGCCTATATCATATCAGACATATGTACAGATAACATATTATACCCTAACAGGTCATCAGATATCGAGAATTATAGCTTAATCTGGAACATATAGACCCTACGGAAGGCTTACGTTTGATTCGAACGACGTTTATGACCCTAGGGAAAATTTTTGATTTTTGGCCCACACGCCGTGTAGATTCACATAGCCTACATAATTGGTCCTTACGCCTACACGGCCTGGCACACGGTCGTGTGACTCATCTCAGTGCCTCACACAGCTTAGTATATGGTTGTGTGGCTCAAGTCAATCCCTAACACGGCCTAGACACACACCCGTGACCCTTGCCCGTGTGACTCAAGTCAAGTTAGTCCCTACCATGATCTGGTCACGTGGTCATGTCGCACACCTGTGCGACCCAAGTCAGTGCCTCACACAGTCTAGCACAAGGCCGTGTGGCTTACATGGCCTACCACACGACCATGTGGCATGCACTTCATCGGGACACCGTTCTTCGCATCATCGGGACGTGCCAATCTTCTCGTTGGGACGTCATGGTTGTCTCATCACAACGTCAGCTCTTCCTCATCAAGACGTTGGCTTGTAAATACAAGGCACACTCCACATAGGTTCTAAGCTCTAATTTCAAATTTAAATCCTGCAATTCCTCTCCTTCAATCTCCTCAATACTCAATCTCTCGTACAAAAAAGGAAAAAAATTGAAACACCTTTTCCACTTTTTAGCTTTTATCTAATCGAAAAATCCTTCTAAAAGAAGGCATCGGTTCTTCTTTCTTCTTCGTATTTTTTGGGTGTATCTAACTAAAATGATGGAGTTTTGGTTTCATCATTTTTTGCCATGTCGCTTTAAAATCATGGTCACCTTTCTTTCTCTTTCATTTTCTATTTACCAAAGCAGTAAGTTTGACAATTGTTTTCCATTCTCGAAAAGCCTTTTGTTCTGAAAAAGGCAATGAAACTCTTTTTACTTGTACATATTTAATGTATGGATAACTCTGCAGGTGGTGGTGAAGCATAAGGTTTTATGGTTCCTTTTTACAATTGTTTTTATATTTTTAATTGTTACACATATTTTTCAGATTATTTATATATTCTTTTATAATTTCTTTCCATTTTTATTTTTTATAATTGACATATATATATTTTTTTATTTTTTTATTTTGTTCTATTTTGATAATTTTTATGGTTTATATATATTTTATCAAAGAAAAATGGTATAGATTACAAAGGAATGCCAAGTGATACTTTTTCATTGATTATCACATGTTAAGTGGTGCTTTTTCATTGGCCATAACATCCCAATGTTTTCTTTTTAATGTTTGTTAAAAGAGGGGCCAAAAAACATAATTTTAACATACTCTAAATATTAAATTGAGATGAAAAAATTTAAGTACTAAAGTAAGAAAATGAGTATATTTTAATGGTCAAATTGTGAATTAAACCTATTATAAACATTAAAAATGAATTGGATTGGACTAATTTTAAACCTTGAATGCTCAAGGCCAAAAACGAGCAGAAGGAGAGGGTGGACTTTGCCCCAAAAATAAAAAACTTTCAATTAACCCCTTTAAATTTTAGAATATTATAAATTGATATAATAATAAAATTATATTTTACCTTCCAAATTTATTCATTTTTACCCCTAAAATAATTTTTCTATTTTAAATAGATATAATTTTTAGTTTCAACCTATTTTCGAGTCTAATTTATCTAAATCTTTACAAATTTCAAGTTTGGAGTAGGGTAGCATGATGTATTACCGGGTCTAGGCGTCTAGCTATAATTTGTTGATTTATTTCATTAAAAAAACAGTTATGTCAAATATTACTTTTTCTTTTTAAATTTCACGTAAATGTGATGATTACGTATACCAATTAATATAAATTGGAATATAATAATTAAAGTAAACTAAAATGATTACTCTACCCAAAAAAAAATTTACTTGAACACTTTACAAGATTTTGACTTTCATAATTAATAAATAAAAGGGGAATGGAATCAAGTCAATAAGTTCAAGCATATGGCATAAAGAGTTGTGAAATAGTATTAGTTTTTCAATATATATTTGTATTTTTATTCAATTTTTTTTATTAATTTTATTATTTGTTTAAAGTTATTATTTTAATAGATTTAATTTTAAAAAACATTTATATTCTATTTCGTAATAGTTAGTTGAATAACAAAACTTTTTTAAATAATTACAAGAATAATTGAAAATTCATGCATCGCACAAATAAAAAACTTATTATTATTATTATTATTATTTCTTATTGTCGCAAAATATTCAGATCTGACTCAGAAAAAAGGAGAAAAAAATAGAATTTTGCTTTGTTATTGTCAAGCTGAGCCGAGCTACAATTTTAAGTATCTCACAAGTTTGAAATTAGACATTATTAATGAATTTATATGATATTAATTGAATATTCATATAATTAAAATAAATTTAAATTTTAAAAAATAAAATTAATTTTATAATTCGAGCTTTTAGTACACTCGGTTTTTTTTTAGTACATCCTTGCTTCGCCTAAAATAGTTAAAATCTTGTTGTCGAAACATATACCATTTAATTAATCAATACTTAATTAGAAAAAAACAACAAAACATCTAATAATCTATAACAAGATAAAAATTAAAAAAGCATACAAAATATTGACATAAATATCTATAACAACATACATTGCACAATGAAAAATTTAAAGACGACATGATTATGAGGAACAGTCACAAGCCTAAACATAAACGGTAAAACAGATATGGATAATAAAAAATATATAAGCCCTCTTTGATAATTGGTTGATAGTTGATAGTTGATTGCTGATTGCAATGGTTGGTTTAACCAACTGATTCTATTAACTATTTATTTAAAAGTGTTTGGTAAAACTTAGCTGATAGTTGAAAGCTGATATGTGTAAAATGACAAATAAGAGCATCGCACATTTTATCATTAAGTATATATTTGCTTATAATACTTTAGTCTTTATTGAGTGAAATTATTAAAATAAAAAAATTATTACCTAGGAATTAAAACATTCATTATGGAAATTAATCAATAAATATTTTTGAAAATTTAAATAAACAAATTTATTAAGTTTCTTATTTACAAATATTATCATTGTGGAAATTGACAAAAATTGATAGTGTATCAATATAATTCTAAACTATATTCTTAGTGATAATTATGTCATGTTCTTAGTACGTAAATTAGTGATAATTATGTCACGCTCTGAATAAATTTGTCAAGTGACATATTTCAATTAATATAAAGTTGCACACGAAATCATATTACACAAGTAAATTGAAAATAAATTAAGAGTACATAAATATTCAAGAAATAGATACATATCCAAACAAGTAAAAACAAATATTTAAGAAACACGACGTTGTCGTCTAGCTACCATCAAACTAGTAGTGATATCATTACGAACTTTTGTCATTTCATTAGTACTCATAAGCTTAACTTCTTGAATGGAAATGCATTCGACATCCGAAAATGCTTCGGGAGGAATAAAATTTGGATTTGCATCTATGACCCTAAATGTTGGGTCAAGAGCTTTACTTAATCTGATGTAGTTATGTAATGCAAATGCAGCACAAATTATTCTATTTTGATCTTGAGATGAATATATTGTCATTTTCATTAAAATCTTCCACTGTTTCTTTAAAATGTCAAATCCCCTCTCAATATAATTTTTTAAGGATGAATGGGCTCAATTGAAAATTTCTCGTGGCCCTCTTAGATTTGCACCACGGAAATTTGATGGGTGATAACTTATCTTATAATAAGGTGTCAAGTAGCCTTGTCTTTCAGGGTACCCTTTGTATGCTAAGTAATATTTGCCTAAACATGACCAAATAGAGCCATAAAATTAAAAAGCCTTTATTTTAAAATTAAAATAAATAGGCACAAACAAATAAGAATAAAATATTAACTAAAATGAAGAAATTTACCTGGAGGAGGTTTTGGAATATTTAAACTTGGGTTCTAAATTATATTTAGGAATATACGAGAATTATAAGCTAATCCTTCCCAACCAATTAGCACATATGTAAAAAACAAGTCAAAATCACAGGTTGCTAATACATTAACAGTAGGTGTCCCTTTCCTTCCTCTATAACACAATTGATTTTCCTTACGAATTATAACATCTACATGAGTACCATCAATTGCTCCAATACATTCCTAAAATGAAAGAATTTATTATAATATGAAATATTAATGGGATTGTTAATTATTACTATAGAATAGAATATAAGGAACAACAATATCCATAAATAATTACCTTAAAATGTGGCATATATTTGGTATCATTGACAATTTGTGAAGGAATTTCTTTGAATTCAGGATCTCTTGGTCGTATTATGTCTCTTGACAAGCGCTCCATGGCATCTAAAACCTCTTTAAAGTTCTACTTACAGTTTCACCAGAATATTGAAACCACTCTTGGGCATCTCGATTGAAGGCTTACTTACTAAGAGTAAAGACAAATAAACCCACCTTCTCCAAAGTTGATATTCTATCTTAAGGAAGCAACCCATACTTACTTTCTAAATCCATGCACAATTGACGAAATGTGCTTTGTGTCTTTCTAAACATGTTAGAACAACGCTTTTCATGACCATCCAACAATTCTTCCATCCATTTTTCTCTTATTTGAAAAAAAGCCATGTATGGCTCATTGTGCATGTACTTTACATAATAAAGAGACATATAACCAAATACACAAGCTATTAAGTCCCAGCTATTTCTGCTCCTCTTACGTATTCTATTGCGTAGAACATGCAAATCCATGCCTGCATATATATACAAACAAACTATAATTGCTTAAAATGTCGCCCACATCAAAAAATTAGGACAACAAACATCGCTTTCAAAATCAAAAGTAACAACCAAACTATAGATAAGCCACTTTCACATTACAAATAAGTTCCATTACAAAAGGTATATGTAGCATTAGTTTGCTTTTTAAAATGTCACCATATATTGCATCAAACAAAAAAATCTAAGCAAGCATACATTTGCTAAATACTAACTGAAAGTTGACTTCAAAATATGTTTACAATTCTATAATAGAACTAACTAGAAGATAACAACCACATTAAATTTAGTATGATGTTCATTTTTCCCTATCATTCAAGTATTTAATCCAATAAAGTCTAACATCGTTATCTTGTAGACCATTAAGAATTGTCCTTTTCTAGGGATCCTTAATCAAGGTGCAAGCAAAACAAAATTCTAGAGTAGTAGATATTGAACCAGGCAACGATACTAACTTCGCTAGAGAATCAACAAGTGTATGAGAAGAATCAGCAATAGTGTGTGCTTCAAGATTCATTAACTCCATATATTTAATGCTCCTTTCAATAAAAACCTGAACCATAGCATCAAGTTTCTCTATCAACATTGCTGATCCTCCAATTCTTCTAGAGGATTCAGTCTTAAAACTCTTATTACTCCCAAAAGCATCATTGTAACACCCCGAATTTGAGCCTAAAAGTATTGAGCCTTGAGTGTGGGTCCGTAAGAAGGTTATATATAGGTATTTAATTGTGCAATGAAATGACACAATTAAATGTCTGCTTTAGTGGTTAATGGCCCTGAGAAGTGTTCGAGAAATCTTGGGTTCAAACCTGGGCTTTAGCAAAAATTTTGGTATTAAGTGAAAAAAAACCTGGATGCTTGGATGAGGGCCTTTTAAATTATTGTGTCAAATAAATGACACAATGAATCTTGTAGTCTAGTGGTTGTGGCATCATTAAGGTTGTATGGAAGCCTGGGTTCAAGCCTTGGCTCTTGCAATTTATTCTGGTTTTTTTCAAGGGAATCTGGACCTTGGCCTTTAAACCTTATAATTAATTGGGGATAAAATATGACACAAAAAGAACTTGTGGTGAAGTGGCAAGGTGGCGTCATAGAGTTGGCAAGGAGGTCCAGGGTTCGAAACTCATGGCAATCAAAGAGCATTTATTTTGCTAACAAGGGGCGGCAAGAGTTGTTGTTGAATTTAAACTCTGATGTTGGAGGGATCCCACATCGGGAAGCTAACATAAGAGGGGATGCGAAGCTGGCTTTAAATAGAAAGAACCATGAGAAGAGTAGAGGTACCTTTCTTGGCTGATCCCTTTCGCTTTATGGCGTGCTCGTTTGGGTTGGGCGTCGGCTAAGAGTGCTCGAAGCGTGGATTAACTCCAGTCTCCAATCAGGTGTGTATTTTCTCACTACTCTAGCTGTAGAATGGCTACTTCGGGCCGCGATAAGTTGTTTGATAAGTTGTTTGATTGTGTAGTAAATATTGGACTAGGCTAGGTGAATCTCATATTTGTAGCTAGCTTTGGGCTAAAAGGGCCACACGAGCGTGTGGGCCCATTTAGGCCGAGAATAGGCTTTAGGTCCATTCGTATTGCTATCCCTGTTTAGAATACTTTAGTTTACAAAATTCCTGAAATGCCCTCAATTTGTAAAATTACCAAAATACTCTCGATTTATAGAATTACCATTTTACCCTTGATTTATAGAATTACCATTTTACCCTCGATTTATAGAATTACCGTTTCACCCTCGATTTACAGAATTATCGTTTTACCCTCGATTTATAGAATTACCATTTTTCCCTCGATTTACAAAATTACCGTTTTACCCTCGATTTATAGAATTACTGTTTTACCCTCAATTTACAAAATTACTGAAATACCCTTGGTTTAAAAAATTACCAAAATACCCTCGATTAGTAAAATTACCAAAATACCCCTGGCTTGTAAAATTATCAAAATACCCCTGATTTGTGAAATTATGGAAATACTCTCGATTTGTAGAATTATTGAAATACCCCTGTAGGGTAGAATTACTAAAATACCCCTGTAGGGTAGAATTACTAAAATACCCCTGTAGGGTAGAATTATCGAAATACCCCTGTAGGGTAGAATTACTGAAATACCCCTGTAGGGTAGATTACCAAAATACCCTTGTAGGGTAGAAATATCGAAATACTCCTATAGGGTAGAATTACCGAGATACCCTTGGGTAAAATTACCATTTTGCCTCTAGGGTGATAAATGACTGTTTTGCCGTTGTGGGCAAGTGACTGACTTGGACTGTGTGGTTGGCGGATTTGATTGTGAATATATGTTGGTGATATGAATGACTTGACTGTGATTGTTTGATTCAAATATGGGCATGACATTCTGCATACATGACATGTTGCATGGGTTGGGTTTTATAAAAATGAAGGAAGTGCTAAAAGGGCTTTGCCCCAGTTTACCGAAAAAAGCTTTGCCCCAGTTTACCGAAAAGGGCTTTGCCCTAGTTTATCAAAAAGGGCTTTGCCTCGGTTATTAAAAGAGGTTAGGCCTCTAGTTATATGATAAAGCAGCTATGCTTCCAATGGAGAGTTTGGTTAGGTGGGTTGAGTTATTCCACATGGAGAGCTTGGTTGGTACTGGTGGAGAGTAGCGGATGATGGGTTGAGTAGTCTCCCCAGATGGGCTTGCATACATTCATTGGTATTTCATGTGATAGTGAAATGGGCCTATGGGCCATATCGTTTATAGTAAAGGCTTCGGCCCAGTAACTGTTAAACGAAAGGCTTCGGCCCAATATATGTCGAGAATGAATAGGGCTTTGGCCTAGATTGTACTGATACCATGTTATTCATTGTTTGTTTGTTATTGGGATTACACACTGAGTTTTCGTAAACTCACCCCGTTTCTAACTGTGCAGGTAATCCCTAAGCTTAGATAGTTTGGAGCTGCGAGGGATTCAGAGATGGCCACATTTCTGTTTCTGTTTCTTTTAATTGCAATTAGATTTCATTTTGGGTTTTTAATTGATGAAATAAGGCCTTTGGTGGGTTTTAAGTTTTAATTTGGATTGTGATTTCTTATACTAAACTGCTAGTCTAGGAAAGCTCGAGATTTCAAAATGGAATGATTCTTCTAAGGAACACGAGCTTCCAACAACAAAGTTTTCAAAATGCTTCCGCGATTTTAAACGAGGTACTATACCAAAGGCAAACAAATTGGTAAACGTTTTGATGAGAACTTTAGTTTAATAATAAATGAATTTAGATTCAGTAATGGATTTTCACCGGAACGGTCAAATTTGAAAAATGGTTTGATGTGACACGCCAGATTCGGCTATAACGTCTAGGTCGGGTTTGGGGTGTTACATTTAATGGTATCAGAGCCAGGTTACAAAACTCGGCTGTGTATGGGTAGCAAAAAATTATTGTTATTTTTTTCTTTTTCCGAAATTGGGGTTTTTCTAAACTTTTGTTTTGAAATTTATCAACAAAACTTGACTTGTTTCTGAAAAGATGTTACTAGAAGTGTGGCACACCGAGTCTCCGGTACCAAATCTGTAAGTTCTCTAACTCTATTTACTGTTATAGATTGAAATGCTATATTGAGAAACTGTGACAGCCCTAATTTGACCCTAGTCGGAATGTGGTTTCGGAACCACAAAATCGAGTCATAAAATTTAGTTAAAATTTTATTTGCATATCTTATATGTGTGATAGTACTTGTATAAAAATTTGATGTTTTAATTTTATCTTAGGAATGTGAATTTTGCTTGAAAGGATCTAGTTGAGAGACTTAGAAAATTATGATAGGTAAATAAGTAAGGACCAAATAGTATTAAAATAGGAAAGTTTGGGTTTGCATGTCGAAGTGCCCAATTCATGTTAAGTGGCCGGCCAAGCATGGTTCCATTCCTCCAAGTTTATGTTGTTTATTATTTAATATTGGTAAGTAAATTAGAATAAATTAAAGAAAGGAATTAAAAAGGAAAAAGATGAATAAAATAAGGGAGGAAGAAGGAGTGTTCATCCTTTTCCTTGTTACAATTGCCGTGAGTAAAGAAAACAAAGGTGAAGGAAGGCTCATCTTCCATCTTCTTCATTTGCCGAAATTGAGAAAGGAAAGATTGAAAAAAGGAAACCAAGGCATTCGGCCATGGCTATTTCAATGGAAAGGTATGCGTTGTGATTTTTATTCTAATTGATATTGAGATTTAGTTGATATGGGTATAGTCTAGTTAACCCATGGCAAAATTCATGGATTCATTGTTGGGAGAAAAGAATGGAAGTTGCCGTATGTATGGGTATGTATGTACTTTGGAAAGGAGATTTTTGTGTCATTGAGTTCTTGTTGTTATGTGTGTATGTGCATGAGTATTCGGCCATGCTATAGAATTCATGTTGCAAAATGATTAATGCTTAACGTGATATATAATTGTACTTGTGAATGAACTTGAGAATATCTAAATTATTGGTTGGAGGTGCCGAATGTGGTCTTGGATGAGTTTTAAAGAATAAAAATTTAGGTGACTAGAGGTCAAGGACATTCGGTCAAAGGCTTGTGTGCTAGCAAAATCCGCCTAAATGTCGTTTTGATGTGTTGAATTGAGTAAGCTAGATGTTGGAACACATAAGGATTCGGCCTTCTAAAACAATAGAGATAAGTGTATGAAAGGCTAAGTTTAAGTAGTAAGGCCGAATAGGTTGTAGATAAGGCACTTGTGAGTTCTTGGCCAAGCAATTGACAAATTAAATTAGAGTTCTTGTGATGTATAATGTCAAGTCTAACTTGGTATATTTGGCCACCTAATTAAGTACATCGGTGGTGTTGAATTTAATCTTACACATTCGGCCATATGGGGTAAAAATGGGTCGAGTGTTCATGAGATGAAATTTTGTGATTTGATGAATTATAGGTGATAGTATAGATATACATATTCGGCCATCACTTGGGAGCTTATGTGATGTTGAGTTTAAAATTAGCAAGGTGATTGCCGAATGTCCAAGTATGCATATGCATGTGTGATTAGATTATTGAAAGTATGGTAATTGCATAAGGTTATTAGCCGAATAGCTAAGAACATGAGGTAGCAAGATAAAAATTTTACCATGCCGTTCCGTATGTCATAAAATCATTAAAATGTGAATACCAATATATGTAGCAAAGCGGTTGAATGAGTTAATTTATTTGTTTAAGCTCAAGATCCTAAAGGAGAGGCGTCCAACAAGGGGAAATCTATGTAATTATGCCGAATGGAATGATAAATTTATATACATGTATGCATGTGGTGATGAAAGTGTTGAATGAAAAGAAAAGAGGTGAGATGTATTGAGTTGTTGATCTTGGCACTAAGTGTGCGGGTATAAACATTTATGATCATGAGATTGGCACTAAGTGTGCGGGTTTAAATTGTACAGCACTAAGTGTGCGAGTTTGATTATATAGCACTAAGTGTGCGAGTTGATTATATAGCACTGAGTGTGCGGACTTAATATATATTTTTGAATCACTATGGACACTAAGTGTGCGACATTATTGAGTTGATCACGGACAGCGGATCGGGTAAGTACCTTGAGTTCATGGCTAATAGGCGCTATGTTTATATTTGGAGTTGAGCTTGGTAAGTTTGAACCTATGTGACAATTATAATTGAAGTCACGTACATAAGATTTATCGTGGAATAGGTGAAAGGTCGTTTAGTTGTATGATTGTAACGAAAATAAAATGATGTATGAAAATGCCTCAAATATCCTATTGATTAGTATATGGAATGTGAATGCATGACTTGGTATGAGATTGAACCGATAGGTCTAAGGAACTATGGTATGGTTCGGTATGGATGGAGTAACTAGCCTCGTTCCATTTTGTTTCCTCTTGTGATAATGTTATTAATGGATGGTAGTGCATTGCTTATGACTTACTGAGTTATATACTCACTCGGTGTTTCCTTGTCACCTATTTTAGGTTTCTTGGACTCGTCTCTTTTTGCGTGATCGGGCCGTCATCGAAGTCATCACACCGGCTAACAACTTTTGGTATCTTCTTTTTAGTCGGTCTAGGAGAACATTTCGGCATGTATAGGCTAATATGTTTTGTTGAAATTTGGTATGTAAACTTTTAGCCATGCGAAAATGGCATAAATATTCGGTTGGATTTGGTTCTATAATGTTAGGTCGTAAGTCTTGGTAATTCGATTTTTATGCCATATGTCATGGTTGATTATTTTTGGTGTTAAAATTCATGATATGGCAATAGTGTAGTAGGGAGATGTTTGACAATGATTAGCCTTTGGCATGGCTAGTCATGATCATAATTTGTGATATGTATGATGAATTACTAGTTAGATCAAGGAGAAATCACGAAATAGGCATAGTTGCTTTAGTAACAGATGCTGGCAGCAGCAGTGACGTGAGATTGAAAAATCACAAAAAATAGTAGGAGTGGAATTAATCAATGAATAAATTATGTAATCAAAGCTCGATGAGTCTATTTTCATATAAAAGAAACAAAACGACCATATAAGCTGTATGTTAGGAGATAATTAAACTCTTGTGAAACAGGGCCAGAGTGATTTCTGGATTCCCTGTTCCGACTTTGGAAATTCATTATAAATTAACCAGAGATAATTAGAAGTCATGCCATATGTGCATAGATTCCCATTTGAGTCTAGTTTCTATATAAACAAACGAAATCAGTATTGAAGCCCTGTACAGGGAGATATCCAAGTCGTAATGCGCAAAGGTCAGTGTAGTCGATCCCTGTAACATGGGAGACTTTGACTAATAAACTGTACTAATTGGCCTGACCAAAAATTATAGAAAAAAATATGTAGATGGGCATATGAGTCTAGTTTCAGGGAAAATTTACGGAACTGGATTTCAAGTTTCAGAACTCAAGATATGATTTTTAAAGTGACTAGTATGCAGATTGGCAGCTTGTCTGGGAAATTTTTTAATAAGTGGTTTGAAGTCTGTTAACACCTCGTGTTCGACTCCGGCGATGGTCTCGGGTTCGGGGGGTTACAGAAACTACGATAGATAGTAGTACTATACTGGAACTCTTTAGTTAGAGTAAACTATAATGCTTGAATTTAGATTTAGTATTTATTTGGTTTGTGTTCTGGAAATGTAGAAATTGTTTGCATGTGAAATCTATCTGCTCCGATGGATAAATGTTTTGGGTGTATGTTAGTATTATTAGTATCAGAGTGCACAACGAAGGTGTGGTGGTGTAGTCTGAGAGTGGGAAATTTCGAGGACGAAATTTCTTTAAGGGGGTAGAATTCTAACACCCCGAATTTGGGCCTAGAAGTATTGAGCCTTGAGTGTGGGTCCGTAAGGAGGTTATATATAGGTATTTAATTGTGCAATGAAATGACACAATTAAATGTCTACTTTAGTGGTTAATGGCCCTGAGAAGTGTTCGAGAAATCTTGGGTTCAAACCTGGGCTTTAGCAAAAATTTTGGTATTAAGTGAAAAAAAACCTGGATGCTTGGATGAGGGCCTTTTAAATTATTGTGTTAAATAAATGACACAAGGAAGCTTGTAGTCTAGTGGTTGTGACATCATTAAGGTTGTATGAGAGCTTGGGTTCAAGCCTTGGCTCTTGCAAATTATTCTGGTTTTTTTTAAGGAAACCTGGACTTTGGCCTTTAGACTTTATAATTAATTGGGGATAAAATATGACATAAAAAGAGCTTGTGGTGAATTGGCAAGGTGGCGTCATAGAGTTGGCAAAGAGGTCCTGGGTTCGAAACTCATGGCAATCAAAGAGCATTTATTTTGCTAACAGGGGGCGGCAAGAGTTGGTGTTGAATTTAAACTCTGATGTTGGAAGGATCCCATATCGGGAAGCTAACATAAGAGGGGATGCGAAACTGGCTTTAAATAGAGAGAACTATGAGGAGAGTAGAGGTACCTTTCTTGGCTGATCCCTTTCGCTTTATGGCGTGCTCGTTTGGGTTGGGCGTCGGCTAAGAGTGCTCAGAGCGTGGATTAACTCCAGTCTCCAATCAGGTGTGTATTTTCTCGCTATTCTAGCTGTAGGATGGCTACTTCGGGCCGCGATGGGCTGAAAGGGGTCATGTGGGCCTAATGGGCCTACGGACCCAATTGGTTAAGTTGTTTGATTGTGTAGTAAATATTGGACTAAGCTAGGTGAATCTCATATTTGTGGCTAGATTTGGGCTAAAAGGGCCACACGAGCGTGTGGGCCTATTTGGGCCGAGAATAGGCTTTTGGCACATTCGTATTGTTATCCTTGTTTAGAATACTTTAGTTTACTAAATTACTAAAATGCCCTCAATTTGTAAAATTACCAAAGTACCCTTGATTTACAAAATTACCGTTTTACCCTTGATTTACAGAATTACCATTTTACCCTCAATTTATAGAATTAACGTTTCACCCTTGATTTATAAAATTACCGTTTTACCCTCAATTTATAGAATTACCATTTTACCCTCAATTTACAGAATTACCGTTTTACCCTTAATTTACAAAATTACTGAAATACCATTGGTTTACAAAATTACCAAAATACCCTCGATCAGTAAAATTACCAAAATACCCCTGGTTTGTACAATTTCTAAAATACTCCCTGTTTGTAAAATTATCGAAATACTCTCGATTTGTAAAATATCAAAATACCCCTGATTTTTGAAATTAACGTTTCACCCTCGATTTATAGAATTATCGTTTCACCTTTGATTTATAGAATTACCGTTTTACCCTTGATTTATAGAATTACCATTTTACCCTTGATTTACAGAATTACTATTTTACCCTCGATTTATAGAATTACCGTTTTACCCTTGATTCACAAAATTACTGAAATACCATTGGTTTACAAAATTACCAAAATACCCTCGATCAGTAAAATTACCAAAATATCCTGGTTTGTATAATTACTAAAATACTCCTGGTTTGTAAAATTACCAAAATACCCTTGGCTTGTAAAATTACCAAAATACCCCTGATTTGTGAAATTAACGTTTCACCCTCGATTTATAGAATTATCGTTTCACCCTCGATTTACAGAATTACCGTTTTACCCTCGATTTATAGAATTACCATTTTACCCTCAATTTACAGAATTACTGTTTTACCCTCGATTTACAAAATTACCGTTTTACCCTCGATTTATAAAATTACTAAAATACCCTTGGTTTACAAAATTACCAAAATACCCTCGATCAGTAAAATTACCAAAATACCCCTGGTTTGTAAAATTACTAAAATACCCCTAGTTTGTAAAATTACCAAAATACCCTTGGCTTGTAAAATTACCAAAATACCCTTGATTTGTGAAATTATCAAAATACTCTCAATTTGTAGAATTACCGAAATACCCCTATAGGGTAGAATTACGGAAATACCCCTGTAGGGTAGAATTACCAAAATACCCTTGTAGGGTAGAAATATCGAAATACCCCTATAGGGTAGAATTACCGAGATACCCTTGGGTAAAATTACCATTTGCCCCTAGGGTGATAAATGACTGTTTTGCCGTTGTGGGCAAGTGACTGACTTGGACTGTGTGGTTGACGGATTTGATTGTGAATATATGTTAGTGATATGAATGACTTGACTGTGATTGTTTGATTCAAATATGGGCATGACATTCTGCATACATGACATGTTGCATGGGTTGGGTTTTATAAAACTGGAGGAAGTGCTAAAAGGGCTTTGCCCCAGTTTACCGAAAAGGGCTTTGCCCCAGTTTATCAAAAAGGGCTTTGCCCCAGTTTATCAAAAAGGGCTTTGCCCTAGTTTATCAAAAAAGGCTTTGCCTCAGTTATTAAAAGAGGCTAGGCCTCTAGTTATATGATAAAGCAGCTATGCTGCCAATGGAGAGTTTGGTTGGGTTGGTTAAGTTATTCCACATGGAGAGCTTGGTTGGTACGGGTGGAGAGTAACGGATGGTGGGTTGAGTAGTCTCCCCAAATGGGCTTGCATACATTCATTGGTATTTCATGTGATAGTGAAATGGGCCCATGGGCCATATCGTTTACAGTAAAGGCTTCGGCCCAGTGATATGATTTATGAAAAGGCTTGGCCCAGTAACCGTTAAAGAAAAGGCTTCGGCCCAGTATATGTCAAGACTGAATAGGGCTTTGGCCCAGATTGTACTGATACCGTGTTATTCAATGTTTGTTTGTTATTGGGATTACACACTGAGTTTTCGTAAACTCACCCCGTTTCTAACTGTGCAGGTAATCCCTAAGCTTAGATGGTTTGGAGCTACGAGGGACTCGGAGATGGCCACACTACTGTTTCTATTTTTTTTAATTGCAATTAGATTTCGTTTTGGGTTTTTAATTTATGAAATAAGGCCGTTGGTGGGTTTTAAGTTTTAATTTGGATTGTGATTTCTTATACTAAACTGCTAGTCTAGGAAAGCTCGAGATTTCAAAATGGTATGATTCTTCTAAGGAACACGAGCTTCCAACAACAAAGTTTTCAAAATGCTTCCGCGATTTTAAATAAGGTAATATACCAAAGGCAAACAAATTGGTAAACGTTTTGATGAGAACTTTAGTTTAATAATAAAGGAATTTAGATTCAGTAATGGATTTTCACCGGAACGGTCAAATTTGAAAAATGGTTTGATGTGACACGCCAGATTCGGCCATAACGTCTAGGCCAGGTTTGGGGTGTTACAATCATTTTCAGAGCCTCGTTTGCTTCCTCTTTTTCCAAGTTCTTGTTCATTAAATTGTGGAGGAGAGGGGGAAGGAATTGGGCTACAATCATTTCAAACTTTTTTCCATTCCCTATTAGTTTAGTTATGGTTAAAAGCATTATTCTCATTCATTACATCATCACAATCATAAGGTGCATTACCAACATTATAATTTGGGGGAGAAAGGATATAAATTGTTTCCTTTTCATGCTTACCAAAAGTAAACTTAATAACCTTGTAACACCTGTAACCCATCTTCGTCACTGGATTAGGGTTACAGAGCATTATCGATCAATCGAAAAACATTTATAATCATAACATTAAATAAATTATTCTCAATAAAAAACTTATCAACTATATGTATTTTGTCCCTAAATCGAGCCTTCGAGGCCCTAAAAAAACTTAGAAGCAATTCGGGACTAATTTGAATCAAAAAAGAAGATTTGGAAAATAGTTGAAAATTTTGAAAACAGGGGTCACACAACCGTGTGACATAGCCCTGGCCATGTAACAATTGAATAAGATATATACGGCCGTGTCCTAGCCTATGTCCTCACCTATGTATCTCATTGAGTTAGTTTACATGACCGTATCGCAGGCCGTGTTCTAGACCGTGTAATTAATTTACTTAATATGCTAAGAAATTTTAAATAACACATGGTTGATTAGCTAGGTCGTGTGTGTCACATAGTCGTGTGATAGCCCGTGTCCCAAGTCGTGTGATCCATATTTTGACCCTAAAAATATGCCATTTCAAGGCCAAACCATACCTAAACAAACATTCCATTTGTGCACACATTCAAAAGACTGAAACATCGTTCAAACACATCTAAACATACCATTTCAAACATCCTATCACATCTAACCAATATGCCATTCAAAGGCACCACATTTATACCATAACACTACTAACCAAAACAAAACAATATTGTCATATTCCAAGCTCAAAACCTAGTTCTTTAACTACCAAATAACATCACATATGACCATTTACATGCCATCAAAAACATACCAAAAAGAGTCTTATTCACAAGAACTTTAAAATGGCCATAATGACCAAACTTAACAAGGTTCCAAAGCTTACCAAGCTAAACATAAACTTCAAAAGCACAAACAAACTAAATCAATCATTACACATTCAAGAACTACCACTTCAAAAAGGGTCTTAGACATGCCATAGATAACCTTGGCTAAATTACTCAAAAACTACCAAAATGGTTGTTGGATAGTATGATTGATCCCCGACAAGCTTCCAACCAATCGAGATTTTGATAATCTATAAAACAAAAGAAAGTAACTACATAAGCAACGAGTGCGTAGTAAGCTCGTATAAATTCAAACATAACTTACCATTTCTTTAGCACAAACTATAAAATATGCATAATGTCATTACCAATACCATAAGCTTAGTATAAGCCTATACAAGCACCATCAAACTCAAAGTTAGTATGCTTATCCATGATACAAATGAATTCAATCATATAGTAAGTAAATTTCATATATACACATCGTCAATTTATCAACCTTTTCATATGATCATAAACCGTTTCATTTGTATGTTTATCATGTCATTTCCTTTACTTACCCATTGAACCATCTAGAATTACATCGGATACTTAGGAATGCTCACACACATAGTGTGCCTTTCTATATAATTGTAACCTTTCTTTTTCAATAGTGCTCACACGAGTTGTGAAATGGGCCTACTCACACAAGTTGTGTGTCAGAATGTTAGCTACACGATGCTGCTCACACGAGCTATGGAGAATTCGCAACAAATGCAGGACCTCAGCTATTGGTAGGATATTCAAAACCAGCACCTGAAACATGAAATCCCTAATGACATGTCATTCGTATCCTAAGAATTCTTAAAGCTCAAACGAGATTCGTTATACGTCAATTATTCATACATCGATACATATACAATTTCAAGTCCGTTTATATTAATGCAACATAGCAAATAATCAATTTAACTAACATTAATATGATAATAATTCATACGAACTTACCTCGATAACTTTGGTCGTAGAAGTAAAGTTGAACACTAGTCTGAAGCTCTAGCCTTTCTTCGATTTAAGTCCGGCTGTTGTTTATCTTGATCTAAATAGATAATTTCATTCAATTAAGTACTTCTAGTATTCAATTTAATCCATAATTCATATGTATGTAAAATTACAAAATTACCCCTAATATTTTAACTTTTCACAATTTAGTCCTTAAACTCATAATTTGAAATTTAACCATTTTAATCCTCCATACAAGCTAGCTGAATTTCTTAGGAACTCATATCAACCCACTAAAATCATCATTTTACAATTTTACCATGAATTTACTATTTTTAGAAATAAATCCCTAAATGCAATTTAATCAAAAATTACTTAACAAAACATATTTATTTTACAATCAAGATTAATAATCTATCAAATAACTTCAAAAGCTATTCAAAAACAACCACGGAAAGTACCTCAACCTTTAAAATTTTAGCAAATTAACCCCTGGGCTAGCTAGATTAAGCTAAAATGATCACAAAAGCATAAAAATCATTAAAAAACGTGACCGAAATCACATACCATGCAAGCACCTATGTTGGCCGAACCTTAAAACATTAAAAATGGCTGTTTGCTTCTTCAATTTTTGGTGGAGAAACTAAATGATGAAGATGATACTATTTGATTATATTAATTAGGTGTTTAGTTATTCAATTAAAAACTTAACCTTTAAACACTATTAAAATTTCATTAAAACCTATCCATGCACATCCACTAACATGAAATATGGTATATTTACCATATAAGTCCATTAAATTTCCTTTCCATAGCCATTTAGCCCTTTTTAACTAATAGAATTCAACTTGTACACCTTTTACGATCTAGTCTTTTTTACTTAATTAACCATTTAAACTTCAAAATTTCTTAACAAAACTTTAACACTACTTTAAAATAATCCCGTAGACATTAAATAAATATTAAAATAATAACTCACTCATTAGAATTATGATCCGGAAACTATTATTTCTGACACCACTAAAAATGGGTTGTTAGAAACCTTTTGTGAAACTAAAACTCTAGAAAATTGTTCCATCTTATATTCCAGTTCAAGTTCAATCCCTTCATCTTGAAATTTCATTGTGAGGTAGTTGCACCATGTTTTCCCTTCCTTCTTTCAGCATATTGGATACACAAATCACAAAATATGTGTACATTTAATTTCAACCAACTAGCCAAACTTACATCTTTCCCACCACCTTCATTTTCTTCATTGTCACTTTTTTTCTTTGGTGTCTTCTAAGTATTATATAACATAATTAAATTCACTTATTTTAATTATATACCTCTAAAAAAATTTGAAGCAAAAATACTTAGCATGTCCAATGACCATTGTAATCTAATAACATTCCAATCCAATACTGCTAATAATAATAAATACCAAGTAGCACATAATGTGATTTGGTTAACTTCTGTGAAACAACAAAGCATTTAAGAAGATGTAATTTGGTGTAGATAAAAGATACAAATGATAATACAATGAAACTTATGGCATCAAAAACAGACATTTGAACAAGTAGCCAATAATAAAAAGACATTGCAAACTAACTTCAAATTCTCAATTGTAATCTAAGCTTGGAAGGGCTTCTTTTCTATTATCATGCAAATATTTCCTATGCAAAATCATTTCACCAAATAAAGAAAAGAGGCAAAGATGGATGGTAAAAAAATAAGTTTTCAGTAAAAGTATAATGCAAAAATAGAAAATATAATGCAAACTATTTTTGATGTAAAAATCAGATTTTAATAGGAAACAAAGTGAACCAAAACCTATGGGGAAAAAATTAATTTATAGGGACAAACAAATCAAATTACAGAAACAAAAAATGTCGAATTACAAGGACAAAAAAGGGTTGAATTACAGGGGAAATTTGACTTACAGGGAAAAAAAACTACATGAACTAAAAAATTTGAATTATAGAGACAAAAAAATCAATTTACAGAGACAAAAAAAATTGAATTATAAGAGAAAAAAAAACAAACAACAGGGACAAACAAATTAGAATTATAAGGACCAAAAATTCAAATTACAGGGATAAAAAAGACGAAATACAAGGAAAAAAATCGACTAAACAGGAGGAAAAAGTTGATTTACAGGGGCAAAAAATTTCGACAAATAAAGGCAAAAAAAGTACAATAATTAAAAGTATAGAATGAGCTATGAAATCATCTTGCAAATGAATCTCCATAGTTGATTTTGTATATTCACAATAGAGTTTTTTTTTAGATTTACTTTGGACTTTGGAGGTGAAAGTGAAAATATAAGAATGGAGGCTCTTGATATCTTGACACCCCTATTATGTTTGAGAGCATGTAGTAAAAGGAGTAAGTTTTGAGCAAACATAGTCAGATATGTTATTCCACAAATCTCATTCCAATCAGCTATGAAAAACGTTGCCCATCCCTGCGTTTTTTGTTTCGGAGGTTTTAGCTTAACAAGCTCTTGCAAATCTCCATTCACCAAACACTACAATTAGAAGGTTTGTTTACTCAATCCTTCATTTGTGCCCAAATTAGTTAAAAAAGAACCAAAACTCTGTTTACCAAACACTTTCATAATTTATTATTTTTATAAATAATAATTTATATAAATGTATAATATTTTAAAAATATTATTATAAGCCAACAACCTTTTAGCTCAGTGACAGGGTATTATGTTGTAGGCATGAAGGTTTGGGTTTGATCCCAAGCAACCCCATTCTCCACCCGCAATTATTAAAAAGAATTTATTATAAACAAGGTATACATACAATTATACCAATAATCTAAAATAGTGTTGTTCCTATTTTAGTCACTCTAATTTTTTTTTGTCAATTTAGTCAGTCTAGTTAAGATAATTATTCGAATTGATCATTGTCGTTAATTCCGTTAATCTACTAATAGATTGCTTATGTGACATTTTTTTTTATTTTACTTTTGGCTAAATTTAGGGACCTTTTTATGATTAGTTCAAAACACCTTCTTTTCTTCTTTTTTTTTTCAACATAAAAGTCACCCATCTTTATCATTGTCCAACACCTACCATAAGAACCACAGTTCCAAATCACCGCCCATCCCTTGCTCCCCATCTCTATTGTTTCTCATTCCACCGTAGCCCCTGCACCATAAAATTGCTTTTCCAACATGGAGCATTGATCCAACAATGGAGATTAGGTGGAACATTAGTTATTATGTTGCAAATTAAAATAAAGGGAGTATTTCGTACTAATTATAAAGAGATCTTTATCTTTAATAAAAATTTAAAAAATTTTATGTTAGCAATATGTTAGTGGATTAAAAAAATGGTAGTGATAAATTCGAGCAATTATCTTAATTAGAGTGACTAAATTAACAAAAAAGAAATAAAATGACCAAATAACGATGCTATTTAAAAATAACATGCAATGTAGTTTACCCAATATATAAATAAGAACTTTTAATAAAAGACAATAGAATAAGAAATTTGTAACAACTCTAACCTGTCTCCGGCGTCGGAGTAGGGTTACGAGGCATTACTATACAAATCGAAACATTTAACTTCAAATAAAAAAATTAAGCAATTTAAATAAAACATTCAATAATTCATTATATTTAAAGTAGAAATACATTATGTAAAAATACATTAAATCAAGCCTATAGGGTCCTAAAAATAGTTTGGGAATGTTTAAGGATCAATTTGAATCAAAACAGAAAATTTTGGAAAAATTGAAAAATCCTGAAAACAAGGGTCACACGACCATGTGGCCAGGTCGTGTGGGTATTCGATGTATGGGTCACACGGTCGTGTCTTAGCTCGTGTTTTTGCCCATGTGGGTATTTGAAATAGGGTCATATGGTCATGTCGCAGACCGTGTGTGCATTCGAAGCTTGGTCACACGGTCGTGTAACTCTCTTAGACAATGTGGTTCATCCTACACCTAAAATTTAAATGACACACGACTGTGTGGGGTGGCCATGTGCCAACTCGTGTCCCAGGCCGTGTGCTTCAAAAATTGCCCCTAAAGGAAAAACAATCGTATAAGCAACTAGTGTTTAGTAAGCTCATATAAAGGAAATTTAAACTTACCAAACACATTATATCAATTAACCATGCATAATTTCTTTATGTCATAAGCAAAATTATCATTCCTATACACGTCATCTCACAAAGTTAGTAAATGTAATAATCCACATGTAAATCCAACCAAATCATGGCATATAGCAACACAAGCATTTCAATTTCATAATTCATCCATCACATATATTCAAAGAACATTCTTTTCTTTTCAAGTACACATATCAATATAATCGACATCCTCTGTCAAAATCATGGATCATTTCTTGTATTCATATAATATTAAAGCTTTACTCGCTCGTTGAACCAAATGAAACAATGTCAGATGCTCAGGAACCATGCTCACACAAAGTGTATTTATACATGTAACTATAACTACATCTATAATACTCACACAAGCTGTGAAATGGATCTGCTCACAAGAGCTATGGGTCGGGATGTTAGCCACATGATGTTTCTTACACGAGTTGTGGAGAATCCGCAACAAATGTAGGACCTCAGCCATCAGTAGGACATCCAAGACCAGCACTCAAAATAGAATAATCTCTAATGACATGTTATTTGTATCCTAGTATTCACGAGGTTCAAATGAGACATTTTTCCATATCAATCCTTTAACTTCATTCCATACCATTAATCTCACATTTTTCACATATGTTCAACAATCGAATGTCCATTACAATTTCATCCAAACAACTAGTTAACAATTATATTCAATATGAGTTATCCAAAGTATAATATTAATTAATACTCTATTTCAAAATAAAAATTAATTAGTTTACCATTGTATGAACTTATCTTGACAAAATCGGTTGCAAAAATAGAGCCTATAACTAATCTAAAACCTTAGTTTTACCACAATTCAAATCCGGTTGTTGTGTCTCTTAATCTAAATAATAATTTCATTCAATTAAATAATTAAAACAACTTAAAATAATTAATTCAAATCTATAACCCATGTTATTGTGAATTTATGAAATTACTCTTAATATTTTAAATTTTGTGCAATTTAGCCCCTAAATCTGAAACGTGCAAATTCACCATTTTTTAAAGAAAAACCTTACTAGCTAAATTTCCTTGGGGTCATTACAGCCCATATTTTCCACCATTTCACACTACTATCATTGAATTTTACAAATTTCACAAGTGATTCCTTAAACACAAAATTATCAAAAATCACTTAACAAAACACTTATATTTAACTACTAACATTAATATTTTATCAACTAAATTCACAAACACTTCAAACTCATTCATGACAAGTCCCTAAACTTTTAACAATTTAATAAATTGACTCCCGAATAAACTAGATTAAGCTAATACGAACTTAAAAACATAAAAATCACAAAAAAGGAAATAAATTTCACTCACATGCAAGGTAGATTTAGTAGCCGAAATTCAAGCTTCTCCCATGAGTTTTCTGCTTCAAATATTCGGTAGTGAGAGGCTACTGAAGATGATAGTCTTATTATTATTATTTTTGTTTATGTTTTTTCAATTATTAATTTACTAAAATATACCTTTTAATTAACTATCTCATTTAACTAAAACGATGACCCAATCATCCACTAACACAACCAAGGGTATAATTACCCAATAAGGCCATCCATTCTTGTTTCCTTAATAAATTAACACCTTTAACTTATAAAAATTAATTTTTGTAGCCTTTACGATTTAGCCCATTTTTACTTAATTAACTATTCAAACATTAAAATTTTTTAACCAAATTTTGATATAACTCTAATCAATACTCATAAATATTATATAAATAATAAAATATTAACTCGCTTATCAAAATCCTGATCCTAAAACCACTATTTCTGTCATAACTAAAAGCAGGCTGTTACAAAATTATTTTCAGCGGTTGATATTTATTAAAAAAAGTGTAAAAAGCCCTCAAACTTTAAAAAAAAGCAGTTAAGCCCCTTTTTTTGCATTAATTGGGTACTCGAACTTTCAAAATTTATAAAAAAAGGCCCTTAAACTTTTTCAAAAAAAATAGGCCCTGTCTTTTTTTTTTACACTCAATTGGGTACTTGAACTGTCAAAATGCATCAAAAAGGCTTTTTGACCGTTAACTTTAACAATTGACCGTTAAAGTTACCCACCCCTAATTTTTTTTAGTTAAAGCCATCACACGTGACAAAAATGATAAAAATAAAAATAAATAAAATTTATTAAATTTTAATAAAAATTATTAAAATATTAAAAATTATAAAAAATTATAAAAATTGTAAAATTTTATAAAAATCATAAAAAATTTATAAAATGCATCAAAAAGGTCATTTATTCGTTAACTTTAATGATCAATAGTTTTATATTTAAATTCTTCCTTGATCATCTTTTTATTTTTTTTTATTTTCATAACGTAACTACAAAAAACATTTAAATTTTTAAAAGTTGTTTTCTTGTAAACTTGGTTTGTTGGAACTCTTAGGAGAGTCCAATTATCAAATCTTTGGGGAATATTTTCATAATGTTCTTATTGTTCATTAATAGTGTTATTCTAAGGAAGGGAAACATTCTTTGTTTTCTTATTTCTTACAAGGGGGTTCTACTATAAGGATTTTTGTCTTATTATAATTGTCTACTCTTATAAAGTGTTTAGAGAAAAAAAAAGGGGCTTAATTGCTTTTTTTGAAAAAGTTTGAGGGCTTTTAACATTTTTTTTAACAAATATTGATGTGAACCTAGTTGCATCATGTTTCGACACAACTCGACATCATCGAGAATGGCCTAAGCTCAAGGGGCCCAAGAACAAAATGAAACTTAATTTCAGCTCGTTGAGCTCAATTCAGCTCATTTCTAGCTCAATAAGCTTGTTTGCTCGTTTTGAATTTATTTTGAATTTATTTTGTTTTAGTTGCTAGAATAATTACTTGCTTAGCTAAATTAGTTAATTTGGTTCAGCTCAATTAGTCCATGCGTTCTAAAGCTACTAGCTATTTAATTAAGTTAGTTAATATAGTTTAGTCTAAATAAATGAAGTTGCTAGCTATTTAATTAAGTTAGTTAATATAGTTTAGTCTAAATAAATGAAGCTACTAGCTATTTAATTAAGTTAGTTAATATAGTTTAGTCTAAATAAATGAAGTTGCTAGCTATTTAATTAAGTTAGTTAATATAGTTTAGTCTAAATAAATGTGTTTAAATTCTGGTAATTTTAATTAAGTGTTAGTTTATACATAATTTTAATATGTTTCAGCTGAATTTAAATGTGCCTTAATTTATCACATGCTTTTAATATGTCCAGCCTGTTACATGTTTTAAATATGTCTAGCTACAGCTGAAATTAATTAGTAACTTAGTTAAATATGTGTTATAATTATGTCTTAGTTTAAACTTGATTTTAATGTGTTTGTTAATGCTTGTAGGTGACTATTTATAATTATGTCTTAATTTAAGCTTGATTTTAATGTGTTTGTTAATGCTTGTAGGTGACTATTCAGCTGGAATAAGTTATGTACAAGGGAGCTATTATAAAGTGTTAAATGAGGCTGTTACAACATTTAAGAAGAGCATTTTGCATCATTTAAATTCAACAACCTATTCCTTTTCTCCAAGTGCTCAAAATATCGACAAAATTGTTGGTGTCTATTGGCTGCCAGATGGAATTTAAAGCTTATTGCTGGTGTTTATGTGGCTACCAAGAGGGAATTAAAACTTATTCTAAAAACTCTTTGGCTGCTCAAAGAATGAAACCTAAGCATTAAAACTCATTAAATCATCTGAATTGGAGCAATTAATCATATTGATGGTTGGAGTTGCTTAGGCTTAGAGGAATTCAAGAGTTTGTGCTTATTGATTAAGTTTTATTTCAGCCATTAACAACTTATTTAAGCTGATCATTGTGACTATTCACCTAGGTCTTTATCTAGCACTATAAATACTTGTAATCAGCTCATTGCAAAAAAAAAAATTACTCATTTTATGAAATTATATTACTTTGTGAGTGTTCAACTCTCATTGTTCACCTTGGACTGAATTGACTTATCAAGACAACTCTTGTGGCATCAATCTTGTCTTTCTTTTGAACTTATCACTTTCACAAGTGTGGCGTTCACTTATACCTCTGGTTCCTATCTTTCATAGATAGTGGGTCAAGGTTCATTATCTTTTCCAAACCGATTCCATCTAAGTACTATATAAGATTTGAGTCAACCTTTTCTATATCATTGGTTCAATCTTGGCCTTAGCCAAATTCACCATCTATCATTTCAACTATCCTTAACCATTGTTTTTGAGCCTATTTTTCAACCTTTTCCAGGCCATTTTGAAACAATTCAAGTCTTACTTAATTTTACGATCGGGCAATCTAAATGACTCAAATCATTCTGAAACGAGTTCGTATCATTTAGTATTAGAGCTAGTAAAAATTAAGTAAGTATCAAAGTTTTTAGTATTCCCGAAATTGTATTTTTCTGAAAAAATTTGAAAAGAAAATTGTAAAAAAAAAGGAGTATACATATATTTGAAGTGAAAAAAAATTAGAAATATTGAAAAAAAAGAAGAAGAAGAAAGAGTTGCAAAAATATAAAAACAAAAGAGAAAAGAAGATGGTTCATAATAGTTTTCTTTATTCTGCCCAGTACTATTTCTTTACCAGTCTACCAATTTTGGCCACACTTGAAAACCCTTCACTTTGTTTCTAGCCCACCTTTTGTACCAACATCAATTCCTAACCAAACCGACATCACTTTTACAAACTAACTCCACAACGATTTCTGATTTGTCTAAGTAGTCCGTTGATAACTTCGAGAGGCGAACTTGAGCTGAAAAAGGCAAGAGTGCGGTGAGACCATTAGAGTGTACAAAAGGCAAGAATTTGAGTGAAACACGAGTGGAGTGTTCATTTATTTTTTTCTTTCTTTGTGAGCGGATTGGTGAGGTTTGTAGTGAGGATTTAAAAAATAATAATAATACTATGTCACGAAGTTTCGAAAAGGATTGTTGAAGTTGATGATGTTTTGTCTGACCCGACATATCAAGCATTTATTCACGAGGTGGGTCGAATGCTCTAAATATGTCTAAAACCATTGCGAGAATGTTTGGAATGTATCGTAGAATGAGACCAAATAGAGCAAAGCCAAGTCAAAGGATGGGAACAAGATCATCACGGAGACAAATGTCCAATGACTTTGTGAGAAGAGATTCATACCATGATTCCTATTTAATGAGGAATTCAAGATGAAGTAAAGCAAGTTTCGAGTTTGAAGCTTTTCAAGGTGATGAAGAAGCAATCACAAGTAATACTACGTATGCACCAAGGTACTCATCCACCGAGAATCAATCTCGAAAAGGTGATCAATTTTTGTATATAAGTCATTCTATTCATACCTAACGAGAGTCCTTTCGCTCTGAGTCATTTGTATCACCTCCATCTTGTAATGAAAGGAAGAGACAAAAAGAAATAAAAAGAAAAGAGAAGTAAGAAATGTTGATGCGAGAGAATGAGCGAATATGGAATGAAATCGAGAGACGAAAAAAAGAAATGAAAGAATAAGAAATTGAAAAAGAAAAAGAGATTGAAAAAGAGAGAATTTAAACATGAGATTAAAAAAGAAATGAGTGGAAAAGATGAAAGAGAACAAGAAAAAGTGAGTGTTGTTTTAACTAACTCAAATGTGATTTGTCCTTGTTCTGTTTCTTCTTTTCAGATTTCCAAATATCCATGTGACGAGCTTTAACTACAATATTTCCCTGATGAGAGGCGGTTCAAGTTGATTGAGAAAGGGAAGATCATAGATGACCCTAGTCTACCGGTGCTTAAAGGTAAGCAAGCTGGCAAGACGAGTTTCTCTAACGAAAATTACCGCATTGACAAGTGTGTTGGTGAAGTAAATATAAATCAACAGAAACAATTTTCGAACTTGTATGTTAAAAAGTTGCCATGTAAAACTCTTAGTTCGATTGTTTGTGATGGTGGTGAGACATTTCTGCTTTGTTGTGTAAGTTCAACATGTTTGTGTAAGTTTGATCGAATGTAACTTGAGAAATATGGTTGTTTGAATGTTGGTATGTTCACATTTTCTTTGTTTAACACATTTGGTAAAAGGTTTTTGTGTAAGACGATTAATCTATCCGATTATGTTGTTCCTAAGACATCTTTAAATTCTTGTACGAAATACTCATGTCTCTACATGTCAGTTCGAAAGAGAATCAAGAAGTTTGATTGTATGAATTTTTTTTTGCCTACATCTTCTTTATTTGGCATGTGTGACTTCTTGATAAAAAGGAATTCTTGTTGCATTTTGGAAAGAATGATCAAAATCATGTGTTCAATCCTAGAGTTTGTTATTATGAATCGTCCATGAGAGAAAGCAAGCATCGTAAATTTTGTTTGAATGAATGTGTAAACAATTTTTGCTTGTATGTTGCTTTGTCTTTAAGTCTGAAAATGAGACATGTGAATCTTGTTGGCCTGCCAAGTCCAAATCAAATCTTTGATTCTGGAGTTTGTTCTATATTGTTGCTTAACAGATTCGAACACGTGTTGTGATTTTAACTTTAATGTGCTCCATGTTCTTTATAAGTTACCAGCCATGAATTTTTCTAGTCAAATTGAAATGGTGAACAAAGACTTTGTCTTTGATCTCGATGAATGTTGTTCCATATCATTGTTCAAGGGGTTTGGACCATGGAATTTTAATTTCCGAGACTATAATCTTCGAATACTTTGTGAATCTGGTTTATTTTTGAAAATAAAATAATGTCGGTAATGACAATATATCGCAAAGAAATGAGAAATAAAAATAAAATAAAGAACACACAAATTTTACGTGGAAACCCTTTCGGAAAAAAAACCACGGGCAGAGGAGACGAAAATTTAGTATGTCAAAAAATTTGAATCAATACAAGAGGAATAGACTATGTCTATTTATAGGCTTGTAAAGCCATATTTTAGTAGGATTGAAACACCTTATCCTAATCAATATAAAATAGATGGAGTTTAATAAGGTTTAAAAAACCTTATTCTAAAATAAAATAAAAGAAGTCTAGTTCTATATGGATTTTACTTTTATTTTATTTTCCATCGTATTTTATTTAAATAAGAATTTGGGTCACTTAATTCTAACAATCTCCACCTTGACATAAATTCTCAATGAACAAGTTCTCCATCGCGAACTTTCAATGAACAAGTTCTCCATCTCTTCCATAAAACCCCTTAAGGGTTTAACTTCAACAATGAACACCAACCTAGTCTAAGCAATGCTTAAACTTGGTTATAGGAAGTGACTTAGTCATCATATCTGTAGGATTTTCATGAGTACTAATTTTGCTCACAACAATATCATCACGAGCAATAATATCACTAACAAAATGATACCGAACATCAATGTGTTTTGTTATCTCATGAAAAATTTGATCTTTGTAAGGAAGATGGCACTCTGACTGTCACAAAATATTGTACTGATTTGAAGGTCTTCATTGAGTTCACTAAATAGTCCCTTCAACCAAATAGCTTCTTTACAAGCCTCAGTAATCGCCATGTACTCAGCTTCAGTGGTAGACAAAGCGACTATAGTTTGCAAAGTGGCTTTCATCTAATTGCACAACCTCCGATTGTAAAGACATAACCTATGAGAGATCTTCTTTTATCAAGGTCTCCAGCAAAATCAACATCAACATCAACTCCATCTCTAGTTCTTCCAAACAGTAAGCAAACATTAGTAGTACCTCGTAAGTATCTTAGAATCTACTGAACTGCTTTCCAGTGTTCTTTATCGGGATTTTCCATGTATCTGCTAACTGCACTGACTGCATATGATAAATCTGGACGTGAACAAACCATAGCATACATAAGAGATCCCGCTGCACTAGAGTATGGAACATGTGACATGTACTCAATCTCATCATCTGATTGTGGAGACAAAACCGATAAAAGTCTGAAATGGGCTGCTAAAGGAGTACTAACAGGCTTAGCACTCTGCATATTGAACTTGCAAAGAGCTTTCTCAATGTACCCCTTTTGACTTAGGTACAATTTACTTGTTTTTCTATCTCTGAGAATCTCCATTCCAAGTATCTTCTTTGCTGGTCCTAAATCTTTCATCTCAAATTCTTTACTTAGTTGGGTTTTGACCTTTCCTATCTCTCATTTATCTTTTGTTGCTATCAACATGTCATCAACATAAAGAAGTAAATACACAAAAGAACCATCACTGTTTTTCTTAAAGTAAACACAACTGTCAAAACTACTTCTTTTGAAATCATGAGAAGTCATAAAGGAATCAAACCTCTTGTACCACTGTCTTGGTGACTGTTTCAAACCGTAAAGGGACTTTTTCAGCAAGCAAACATAATCCTCTTTTTCTGAGACTATAAAACCCTCTGGTTTTTGCATGTAAATATCCTCCTCAAGTTCTCCATGCAGAAATGCAGTTTTTACATCTAATTGCTCAAGCTCCAAATCATGCATGGCCACAATACCAAGCAAAGCTCGAATCGAACTATGCTTAACAACTGGGGAGAACACATCTGTGAAGTCCACTCCTGGAATTTGACTGTAACCCTTTGCAACAAGCCTTGCTTTATTTCTGGGTTTTTCAACTCCTGGAGTCCCTTCTTTCTTTTTAAACACCCATTTACAACGAACAACCTTTTTACCTTTAGGAAGTTTCACAAGGTCCCATGTTCTGTTTTTGTGGAGTGATTCCATCTCTTATTGTATAGCAAACATCCACTTTTTTGAGTCTTCACAGCTAACCGCCTTAGAATAATTAGATGGCTCTTGATTCGCATCTATATCTTTAGCCACATTTAAAGCATAAGTAACTAGATTAACCTCGTCATACTTCTTTGGAGGTTTAATTTCTCTTCTAGTTCTATTTTTGGTGATAGAGTATAGTGGTGAAGAAGCAACTCTATTCTCAATTTTTGTTCTGGCTTGAGGAGTTGACTCTGTATTAATCTGATGCTCCACCTGCTTTTGATTTTCTTTATTGGAAGAGTCTTTAAGAGATAAGTTAGGTAGCATAGCAGTTTCATCAAAAACAACATCTCTGCTAATCACAACTTTTCTATTTTCAGGACACCATAACTTACCCTTTTACACCAGCTTTATAACCAAGAAAAACACATTTAATGGATCTTGGTTCTAATTTTCCATTATCAACATGAGCATAAGCAGGACACCCAAAGATATTTAAATCAAAATAATTAGCAGGATTACCAGACCATACCTCTTGTGGAGTCTTTTTCTCAATGGCAACAGATGGAGATCGGTTGATCAAAAAATATGCAGTAGAGGCTACTTCTGCCCAAAATGACTTCGGTGAGTTGGCGTTTGACAACATACATCGAACCTTTTCCATGATCGTTCTGTTCATTCGTTCTGCAACGCTTTTTTGCTGTGGAGTATGACGAACTGTCAAGTGTCTTATGATCCCTTCTGACTTGCTCAATCTATTAAACTCATCAGAACAGAACTCTAAGCCATTGTCTGTGCGGAGGTAGTTTATCTGTTTTCCCGTCTATTTTTCAATCATAATTTTCCAAGACTTAAATGTTGAAAACACATCGCTTTTCTGCTTTAGGAAGAACGCCCAAACTTTTCTGGAAAAATTATCAATAAAGGTTAGCATATAATTAGCTCCACCTCTCGAAAGCACTCTAGATGGCCCCCACAAATCAGAATGAATATACTTCAACGTTCCCTTCGTGTTATGGATTCCTTTAGTGAATCAAAATCTCTTTTGCTTCCCAAAAACACAGTGCTCATAGAAATTAAGTTTGCAAATTCCTTGCCCATCAAGAAGTCCTCTTTGCTCAATTCTGCCATGCCATTCTCACTCATATGCCCTTGTCGCATATGCCAAAGTTTAGTAATATCATCATCTGACAAGGAAGAGGAAGCGACAGCTGTATCACCAGTAATAGTAGAACCCTACAAAACATATAACTTGGCAATCTTTCTCTACCCTTCATCACAACAAGGAACCCTTTGGAAATCTTTAAAACGCCACTTTCAGCTGTGTATCTGTACCCTTTTGAATCAAGAGTACTCAACGAAATTAAATTTCTTTTCAATTCTGGAACATGTCGTACGTCACTAAGTGTTCTGACAACTCCATCAAACATCTTAACTTTAATTGTTCCAACACCTGCGATTTTACACGAAGCATTAGTTCCCATCAAAACAATACCTTCAGACACTATTTCATAAGTTGTAAACCAATCCCGATTGGGACTCATGTGGAAGGTGCAGCCTGAATCAAGTATCCACTCCTCACTTACTTTAGAATCATTGACAGAAGCGACTAGAAGTTCACAATCGCTGTAGTCTTCTACAACATCAGCTTCACTAGAATTTTCTGGTTGTTTTCCCTTTTAATTTGTAGCCTCCCTTTTAATCTTATTCTGTAGCTTGTAGCACTCAGATTTAATGTGCTCTTTCTTCTTGCAGAAGTTTCAAGTTTTACCTCTGTTTGAAGACTTTGATCTACCTTTAGATTTACCATGAGGATTCTATTCCTGTGTTCTTCCACGATCATTATTAGCATTCCGATCTTGTCTCCCACGAACAATGAGACCTTTTCCTTGAGAGTCGAGTTTAACCACAAGATGCTTCATCTTATCATACGAGGTCAAAGAATCATAAACCTCATCAACTGTGAGAGACTCGCGGCTATATAAAATCGTGTCTCTAAAGGTTGAATAAAATGGGGGCAACGAACAAAGTAGAATCAACCCTAGATCTTCCTTATCATACTGAACCTCCATGGCCTCCAAGTTTGAGAGAATTTCTTTAAACACTGTTAAGTGTTCATGTACAGACGCACCTTCCTCCAAATGATGAGCATAAAGATATTGCTTCATATGCAAATTGCTTGTTAGAGTTTTCGACATACATAATTGTTCTAGCCTCTTCCATAATGCAGCGGCGGTCTTCTGTTTCATCATATCCTGTAAAATTTCGTTGGACAAATGCAGATGTAATTGTGTTAACGCCTTTCGATCCTTATGCTTCTTCTCTTCATCTGTTAATGTCAAAGGCATCTTATCTATCCCTAGTAGGGCATCCTCTAGATCTATCTGTGCAAGAACTACTTGCATCTTAATTTGCCATAACGCAAATCTGGTGTTGCGATCCAACAACGGAATTTCATACTTCAAAGACGCCATTACCGAGATCGAGATGAACATCCCAAAAGCTCTGATACCAATTTGTGAAAATAGAATAATGTCGGTAATAACAATATAACGCAAAGAAAAGAGAAATAAAAATAAAATAAAGAACACACAAATTTTACGTGGAAACCCTTTCGGGAAAAAACCACGGGCAAAGGAGAAGAAAATTCAGTATGTCAAAAAATTTGAATCAATACAAGAGGAATAGACTATGTCTATTTATAGGCTTGTAAAGCCATATTCTAGTAGGATTGAAACACTTTATCCTAATCAATATAAAATAGATGGAGTTTAATAAGGTTTAGAAAACCTTATTCTAAAATAAAATTAAAAAAAGTCTAGTTTTATATGGATTTTACTTTTATTTTATTTTCCATCGTATTTTATTTAAATAAGAAATTGGGTCACTTAATTCTAATAGTTTCCATCGAAGAAAAAGGTAAGACCGATTTCTATTTTTATCTCGGTATTTCTATTTTTTATCTTGGTATTGGTTTATTTGTGAATAAAATCTCGAAAAGTTCCTTTGTGTTTAACCTTCATCGTGTCACTAATTTGTTTTGTTCTTTTGTAGGTGACGATGTGAGGTGGTACCCTCCTAAAGAGGGAGAGTATGCAAATGACCTTCTCTCTTTCCGAGCCATTTGTGGGTCTTAGACTATTGAAAATGATTTTGTCTGGATCATGAACAAAAGGGTTTGTAAACTTGAAATTTTTTTTCGAGCAAATGGCCCGATTTGAAGACAAATCGTCTTCAAGAGAGAGGGAATGATACGAACTTGGTTGCATCATGTTTCGAAACAACTTGACGTCATTTAAAGTAGCCTAAGCTCAAGGGGCCCAAATGCAAAATGAAGCTTAATCTCAACTCGTTGAGCTCAATTCAGCTCATTTCCAAGCTTGTTTACTCGTTTTGATTTTTTTTTAATTTATTTCTTTTTAGTTGCTGGAATAATTACTTGCTTAGCTAAATTAGTTAATTTGGTTCAGCTCAATTAGTCCATGCGTTCTAAAGCTTCTAGCTATTTAATTAAGTTAATTAATATAGTTTAGTCTAAATAAATGAAGCTGCTAACTATTTAATTAAGTTAATATAGTTTAGTCTAAATAAATGTGTCTAAATTCTGGTCATTCTAATTAAGTGTTAGTTCATACATAATTTTAATATGTTTTAGCTGAATTTAAATGTGCCTTAATTTATCACATGCTTTTAATATGTTCAGCTTATTACATGTTTTAAATATGTCTAGCTACAGCTGAAATTAATTAGTAACTTAGTTGAAATATGTGTTATAATTATGTCTTAGTTTAAGCTTGATTTCAATGTGTTTGTTAATGCTTGTAGGTGACTATTCAGCTGGAATAAGTTATGTACAAGGGAGCTATTATAAAGTGTTAAATGAGGCTGTTACAACATTTAAGAAGAGCACTTTGCATCATTTAAATTTAGCAGCCTATTCCTCTTCTCCAAGTGCTCAAAATATCAAAAAAATTGTTAGTGTCTATTCGGCTGCTAAGAGGGAATTTAAAGCTTATTGCCGGTGTCTATTTGGCTGCCAAGAAGGAATTTAAAACTTATTCTAAAAACTCTTTGGCTGTTCAAAGAATGAAACCTAGGCATTCAAACTCATTAAATCAACTGAATTGGAGCAATAAATCATATTGATGGTTGGAGTTGCTTAGGCTTAGAGGAATTCAAGAGTTTGTACTTATTGATTAAGTTTTATTTCAGCCATTAACAACTCATTTAAGCTGATTATTGTGACTATTCGGCTAGGCCTTTATCTAGCACTATAAATACTTGTAATCAGCTCATTGTAAATTTTTTTTTTGCTTATTTTATGAAATTATATTACTTTGTGAGTGTTCAACTCTCATTGTTCACCTTGGACTGAATTGACTTATCAAGACAACTCTTGTGGCGTCAATCTCGTCTTTCTTTTAAACTTATCACTTTCACAAGTGTGGCGTTCACCTATACCTTTGGTTCCTATCTTTCGTAGATTGTGGGTTAAGGTTCGTTGTCTTTTCCAAACCGATTCCACCTAAGTGTTATATAAGATTCGGGTCAACCTTTTTTATATCGTTGGTTCAATCTTGGCCTTAGCCAAATTTGCCATCTATCATTTCAACTATCCTTAACCATTGTTTTTGCGCTTATTTTTCAACCTGTTCCAGGCCATTCTGAAACAACTCAAGTCTTACTTAATTTTACGATCGGGAAATCTAAACGACTCGAATCATTCCGAAACAAGTTCGTATCAAATATCAACCAGCTAAAAATAATTTCTTATACTATTGTCTTTTGTTAAAAGCTATTATTTATATATTGGGTAAACTACATTGCTTGTTATTTTAAAATAGCATCGTTTTTATTTTGGTCATTCTTTTTTTTGTTAATTTAGTCACTCTAGTTAAGATAATTGCGTGAATTTATCACTATAGTTTTGTTAATCCACTAACATATTGCTAACATCATATTTTTTTTTCTTTTCTTTTTTTACTTTTGATTAAAGATAAAGATCTCTCTATAATTAGTACAAAATACTCATTTTTTTTAATTTGCAACATAATAACCAGTGCTCCACCTGATCTCCATTGTTGGATCAATGCTCCATGTTGGAGAAGCAATTGTGTAAGATGGTTCTTATGGTACGAGGGCAGTGGTGGAGTGAGAAGCGATAGAGATGGGGAGCAAGGGATGGGCAGTGATTTGGATCTGTGGTTCTTATGGTAGGTGTTGGGTAGTGATAAAGATAGATGGCTTTGATGTTGCAAATAAACAAATTTTTTTTGAACTAATCATAAAAAGGTCCCTAGATTTAGCCAAAAGTAAAAAAAATATCATATCAGCAATCTATTAATGGATTAATGGAATTAACGACAATGACCAATTCGAATAATTATCTTAACTAGAGTGACTAAATTGACAAAAAAATTAGAGTGACTAAAATAGGAACGACACTATTTTAGATTATTGGTATAATTGTAAAACTTAGAAATACCTGCTCCTCCTCGACTCTGATACCAAATACCTGCTTCTCAAGACTATGTGGCTTTAGACTTAAGGAGGAGCAGATATTCCTAAGTTCTGAAAATATTCAATTTATTTTCAATATTTCCGAATTCCGAATTCTGAGTATTAATACACAGTCAAGTTAACCATGGGTTAGCGTGTTAAGGACAAAGTATCCCTGTAAGCAATTATAGTAATCCAAAAATCTTGATAGTAGAACTCCCTTGTAGGATATAAGAAAACAAAGAATGTTTCCCTTCCTTAGAAAAACCAATTCTTCTGCAAGATTTGCTTCCAATCAATCCCAAAAGTCTGACCAAACATCAAATAATACTGTTAATGAATAAGAAGAACATTATGAAAATATTCCATAAAAAGTTGATAATTGGACTCTCCAAGAGTTCCAACAAATCAAGTTTACAAGAAAACAAATTTTGAAAATTTAAATGCTTTTTCTAGTTACGTTATAAAAATAAAAGAAAGAAGTTTACCTATTCAAAAAGAATATGAAACAATCTAATTATTAGATAAGGTTGTCACTAATAAACTCAAAGAAAAAAAATATAAATATGTCTTAAGAGGCCATAGGCACATTATGTTTAATGACTCATTACTACGAACTATAGAAACAAGCCTAAGTACTAGCCCAATACATTTTAATTATTACCCAAATTTTATGGTTTCTTTAACCGATAAAAATGTTTTACAATATTTGACCCTCCAAATTCATACCCATAATTACAAAATGCTTCCTGGATCGGAAGTACTAACTTTAGTCTATTTGCTTCGCTTCAAAGCTATGTATTTTATAGTCAATACCAAGGCTTTGCTTAAAATCCAAAAGGAGAAACCCTTTTAATAGAAACAGATACCTCAAGATCTCATACCACAATCCCAAGAACAATACAATGGCATGAAATCAACCTTCTTGACATGTGGAAACTTGAAGGTGCTATAGACCCTGTTGCATCAACTCCTATTAGAAACACTTCACTAAGTGAAATTTCCCAACACCAAGATGACACAGTTGAATTGCTATTCAATTGGCCACTAAAAATGCCTCCAAGACATTCCTTTGAAATAGGAAGTACCAGCACAACTTTTAGGAGGTTAAATTTAGAAAAAGAATCAAATCCAGAAACTGTAACATCCCGAATTAGGGCCTAGTCAAAATAGTGGTTTCGAGACCACAAATTTGAATTAGAAATAATTATTTTATAATTATTATAAGGTCTATGATATGTTTATATGATTGTGTAAAATTTTCATGAAGAAATTATATGTGAGAAGTGTTTAATTTGGCTTTAAGGACTAAATCGTGTAAAGTACGAAAGTTGCATTCTAATAGCTAAAGGTATTAAATAGCTATAGAATTTTTAGTGGAAGCCCTTATGTGGAAATTAGCCCATTAATAAGTTAGTGGAAGATATTTGTTTGGTATTATTGAAATTAGTTAGAAACTAAATGGGTAAATAGTTAATTAAGTTAAAAAGGTATAATAAGACAAAAATGCAAAAAGCTATCATCTTTTTTTTTCTCTCTTTCTTCTCCACTGATTTTTACCCAAGGAAATGGCCATGGAAGCTTGAAAATTTCAGCAACTTCTAACCGTCACAAGTAAGGCTCCATTTGTTTGCCAGTAAAATATTTTTCGGACAATGATTTTTGAAAAATGATTTACTTTTCTGAAAATGATTTACTTTTCTAGTGTTTGGATGAATCTGTGTAAAATATTTTTTGTTGTTTGGCAGATTTCTTGAAAATATTTCATAAAAGCTGTTTTAAATTAAACAAATATATATTTAAAAATTTATATATATATTAGTCCATTAATTGAATAGTAGAAAGATTTGTTTTTGATCTAATCCACTATAAATGGATTATAACTTCTAAAAAAAACATTTTAAAAAAAAACCTCAAATTAAACCACTTTCCCTCACTACAGCTATAATTATTTTGGATAATTCTAATCAAAAGCTCGACTATAAGCTTCCATTTAAAAATCCTTCAACTACAAAGCATGATATGGCTGTGAAAAACCACTATTAGCTGCATTAACATTTAACATTTGAATGATGTTAGTCCATCTAAACAACTATGACATTTGACGTATATACATTCCCTTCATTGCTGCCTATATTTAAGAAATTAGAATGATGTTACGACAAAGATCAGCGACTAACTGACCCATTACTTGATAAAAAATCAGGTTTCTCATTTTTTCTTATACCAAAATGGTCAAGCACCCTGACTGTATTCACTGGATTCTACTGCCCTGCTGCTGCACTCCATTTGCTAGGGTATTTCTCTTATGGCTCAACTGTTGTGGCTGCTTCTGCTCCATATCCCAATCAGGATCCAACATTCATTCCCTTGGAACCTGCATCTCAAAGGGATTAATGTATACATTCAAACCATGAAGAAAAGGATCGTGGCCAGTAAATCACTCCAGGTTTTTTACCTTATCGACTGCAAGAGTGAAAACTTCAAGATAACCATCATGATTGATGTGGAGTCGTGTGAATGACTTGTAACTAGTAATTCTGAGAGAAGAGAATGCCTCGTCAAACTGTAGATGAAACCAGTTAATGCAGATATAAAAGTAGCTTCCAAACACTAAAAAACCACATGGGTTGAGAAAACCCAGAAGTAAAGGAAGACTGAAGCATAATATATGACAACACCCCCTAGGGACAGCGCTTGTATTCCATTCTTGCAAATATTGCTTCAGGTTACAACCATAACCTGGTAATGTTTATGGCAATTTATCAATAGAGTTCAACTGGGACAAGGTATCTTTATTTCTTAGAGGAGACATTTCTTACCTCTAGAACATCAAATGCGGACATGAGATACTTGATACATGCTAGATAGAGGCCAAATGTCCATTGCTCCATACGAGCACGGAGACCACTAGAATCTGGAAAATGCTCACTTTCGACTGAACGGTACCACTGATATAAAGTGTGATAACCTGAACACAGTAATAAGTTATCATTTCCATTAAAAGGACCACATCAAGGCAGTTATCCCCAGAGTTATTTTTAGGTGTACTATTTTTTGCTGGGATATTGGATTTGCTTTTACTAGGAAACATAAGCTAATACATAAAGATTCAAAATATAGATACCACAAGAAAGTTAAAATCTAAAATTGGGTTGCATATTATTGAAATTTTGAACCTTGCTCAAAAACATTAAAGATGACAAGAAAATAATAGTCTAAGTATCCACTTTTTATGGAGTTTTGAACAAATTCAATTTGCTTTATGCATCTTGTAATGTACAACATTAAACATGAGGTGATCACAGCAACAATATTAATGACAGCTTTACAGAGAAGACAATTACAATCTCACCTAAAGTTGCTAGTAGTTTATGCCGTATGCATGACTCTTGACCTAGTTCCATGAGCAGCATAAGCTAAAGAACTCTGTTCATAATTTGATACAAAACATTCATTTCAAAACTCAAAAGCTTACTGTGAACTGTAATCAATTGTCTAAGAACATTAAGAACATCATAAATAAGAACCTTAGGATTTAAAGGGTCAGCTGATCTTGAATTAAAAATTACTCCTTTTATCATCTCTTTCAACCCCTCTCTTCTTTGAAAACACTCAATCACTGAACCGTATCTGCCAAATAATGCCAGAATTTACTTTTCCATGTGCAAAATTCCAAAATCAAAGACCTTAAGTTATACCAGAAAAAGAAAAAAAAGGAACTTACACGAGCCAGCTAGTGTTGCTAAAAGTATGGAAAATGAAGCACCTTTCGCGACCATCGTCCTCTTTCTCCGAACCCTAGGTGGCCAACCCATTAACCAATTTAGCTATCCGCCGGTCAAGCATTGAAACCGGATCCAAGCATAGTAAATCCTTAAGTTCGACAAGAAAAGTAACTGCATGGATTCCCCTGGAATTATACCATTCCACATATCTATTTATGATGATGGACGGAAAATGGGGAGTGTTGAAGGAAGCAACTTTCATGGCGAAAACTTCGATATAAGGATTTAAAACAGTGAGAGGTTCATGCAATGGCTTCTTTAACATTGAAAATAGATTTGTGCTCTACTAAAATGGCTTCGGTTCTCCCTTGACCAAATTGATTTGCAACCCAAGGGAAGGGGAAAGGGGAGAAGAAGGCTATGATTTTTTGAAAAATGTCTTCCCGAATTCAAAAGGGTAAGACATTTTCCTAAAAAAAGACCTCATTCTCCCAACTTATGTAAAATATTTTATTGTAGGAAATTATTTTCACCCAGCCAAACACTAGAAAAGCCGAAAAAGCTTTTACAGGTTACCAAACGGAGCCTAAGTGATTTTGATGGTCATTTTTGATAATTTTTGTATTTTTGGAATCATTGTAGCTTAATTTAGCTAATGAGGGGACTATTTTGCAAAATGGTTGAAAGTCTAGGGTTTTCCATGAGAATATTCATGTTGTTTGCTACATTTTTATGGAATAAAATGAATCGTGGTTGTTAAATAAACAACTTTTGTTAAGTGATTTTCATGAAAACACCTAAAATGGACTATTTTGTAAAAGTGGTAAAATAGATGGTAAAGGTGTGAAATAATGAAATATGTAATTTTTTGTAAGTAAGATAAATATTCAACTAGGCCTGGGTTGGGATAAAATTGAATGAATTTTATTTTTCGAGCCTAGGGACTAATTTGCAAATTTAGTGAAAGTTTAGGGGTAAAATTGTAAATTGTCCAAAGTATGATTTTTGGGTCAATTTGAATATGTTGAGTAATAAATAAGTTATATTTGAAATTTAGATCAAGAAAATCAAGATTTAGGCTTAAATCAAAAAAGTATGTGGTTAAGGACAAAAAGGGAATAATTAGCTGTTTTTGCATTCGAGGTAAGTTCGTGTGATAATAATAATGCAATGTCTTATTTGAATTGAAATGCCTAATTTTTATTATATAATTTGTTTGATTTGTTACGGACATACTCGACGAGGAATCGATAAACGAGTCGTATGATAAAATTGGTAAGACAATAATGTTACTGTGATTTGTGATTACAATCTGAATTGATATGAAAATGCGGATGCGTTGATTTGTTATGCTTCATGAAATTATATTATAAGCTATGTATATGCAATGACCTAAAGCATATGTCTATGATGTTTGATGACATTGTAATGAATGGTAATTTGGTGTTAAAGAGTGATATTCTATGGAATATGTATGACGAGATTTGTTGTGGTAAAACTCCCGATTGAACCTTAGGAATAGATTGGATATCCATGCCAAGACATTTGGTTGATATGTGTGCTAGCAAAAGACCATGTTTGGGACATGGCATCGGTGTTGATATGTGTTCTAGTGTAAGACCATGTCTAGGACATGGCATCGGCTACATTATGAGAGCCAGTATAAGACCATGTCTGGGACATGGCATCAGCCTCAATATGCGAGCAAGTGTAAGACCATGTTTGGAACATGACATCGGCATTGTTATATGTGTCAGTGTAAGACCATGCCTGGGACATGGCATCGACACTGATGTATGAGAGCCAGTGTAAGACCATGCTTGGGACATGACATCGACATTTTACCCTTTTGTATGAGGCTTATCGGGTATCCTTTAGTATTCCAACTGGTTCAACGGGTGATTTAAAGATTGTGTCATGATTGAGAAAAGTTATGATGATGTTGCAAGTGGTACGAGTATGTGTGCAAAACTCATGAGAAATGATCTCTGTTTATGATGCACCTTTGGTAAGGATGCAAATAAGTAAGTCATGCCCATGAGAATGATTTTGTGATGACCTTGTGATTATGGGTCTATGCTTATGATATATAAATATGTATTTTTACCATGAAGGTTGAAATGATTTGTAAAGGTGTTATAAACTTAGTTATCATTATTCTACACTAAAACAGTTTTGGACAGTAGCAGTAGTCCGACTTTGAAAATCCACTAAAAATTTTGGAAATTGAGTTAGAGGTTGAATAAAATATTAAATTAAATATTATCGAGTCTAGTTTTATGTGGAAGAAACGGTGTAAGCAAAAGAATTTCATGTTATGAGATATTTGGATTTCTGTGAGATAGGGCTAGAGTGATTTCGGGTTCCCTTGTCTTAACTTTGTAAAATAATTAAAAATTGTATAAAAATAATTATGGGTTAGAATTAATATGAGTAAATTCTTAATTAGTCTATTGTAAATTCTTAATTAGTCTATTTTCAATAGAAATAGACGGGAACATTATCCGAATTCTGTACTATGAGATAATTAATTTTTAGTGAAGAAGGGTTGGAACTGTCAAACAGAAAAATAGGGGAGATTTTAAAGAATAAACTGTAATTATTGGCTAGACCAAAAATTCTAAAAATTTTATGGTAAGAAGATATGTGAGTCTAGTTTTAAGGAAAATTGGCAGATCTTAGTTTGGAGTTCTGTAGTTCAGGATATAAATAATTTAGTGACTATGACTCGAGTACATAGTTATGTACGTTTAAGTCCGGTAATGCCTCGTATCCTGTCCTGGCCTCGGATTCTAGTAAGGGGTGTTATAGAAACACAAACGAACATTTAGGACCAATTTACAAGTAATAGATAATTCCTCAAATATATCTCAACCTATCTATGGCAGACAAGAAGAGAGCCCCCAAAGTTCACCAAATATTTCACCAACATACTCATCAATGACTAATTATACAATACAAGGAGAAAATTCAGAAATATTTATTTTAGAAAAATCTTCTGAGATCAATAAAGAATGGTGTAAAAAACACTTATACTCCAACCAAAAAAAAAAAAAAAGAAGATTACTTTAACAATTATGATAATATAAAAGAGAGTATTGTCTAGGAATATTATGAATTCATGAATACCCATAAAATTCATATAAAATTCATATAAAATTCTTTGAATGATTTGAAGAATATTATTCAGAATCTATTAATATAATAAAATATAATACTAGATGACAAACCAATAAAGGAGAAGTTCAATTTCAACATCCCCCTTTAATGGAGGTTCAATATCTTCGCAAAAATACTAGAATAGAAGCAAGTCCTTTAAGAATGAGAGCTCCTGATGTAAGAGAACAGATCTCATCAAAATTTATTAAAATTATAGTAGAACAAAACAATTATATCAATATCAGTCTTCATACAATAGGAAAACAATTAAATTATATTGAAAATTTGGTAGAAAGTCAACCAATAAAGAAAGAATTAGTAAAAGAGGTAATTGAAAAGAGTTCAAAAGAACCAATATTTACACCTTATGAAATTCTAAAACCTTTCCAAAAATCCCGAAATGATTTCTTAACATAAATCCAAAATAGACTGGACGCTTTAGAAAGTTACAAGTGTGACACCCCAAATTCGATCGGGTTGGATCGGCCAGAATTTGAAGCATTACATTACCTAAGACACAGTCTGACCTTATAGCATCTTAAAATTATTTAATTAGTTATTTATTAATGCGGAAGCAAATTATGAGCCAAATTTAGACTTTTCTTAGGTAATTTAACCTAAAGGCATTTTTTTTCATTTTACCACCTATGTTAAAACTAACCCAATTTTAGTTCTAAGTGTTTACCAGCCTTCTTTTAGTTAAATTATGCAAGCCTAAAAAGTTTTAGCTTAATTTGAGTTCGTTTACTATGTCTAATTCAAGTTTTATTATTAGGGACTAAATTGTAACAAATTCAAACCACCAAGACCTATTTTGAATTATAAATTAAGTGGGTTCGTATCGAATTTTACCAATTACGAGACTAATCCTAAAATTTTACCAAGTTTTCTTATCATCTAAGGCTCTAATTAGACGAAAAAAATTTCAGAACTAAATTTAACTTCAACAAATTAGAATACCAATTTTAAGAGACAAAAATTCAAACCCCCAAAACTCACACGGCCGTTTCCCCAGATCATGTGTCATTAAACGACTGTATTTGCGTCATTGAAAACTTTTAGGCTAATCGCATGCACCCAGGTGGAAATCCCACTCGCTCGTGTGTGATAGCTCTAGTCTCCACACACCCGTGTCACTTACCTATACGTCCGTGTGCAACCCCTCGCATGCCCATGTGGACAGGCACACGCCCATGTGAAAACCACTGCACCTATTTTTGTGAAAAACTCATTTTAAAACCCTATTTCGCATATTTTAATGGCCAATAATATCTGATTTAACTACAATTAATTAACATACATATACATACACCTTCAATTGAATTTATTAACATTAATTAAGCCTTAATTATATCGAATTAGGCAATCAATTTTCTGCATAACATACGTTGAATAAATCAGATAAGTGGCATACCTTAGTCGCTAGTAAACCACTCTATGGAAGCTTCATTTAAACAATCGTTAGTACAAATTTCATGCCTCACACACCGTGTTATCAAGAATCAATACACCGTAAATCATTCAATAATTAAACTCAAACATGCCCCAAAATTATTGTAAAATCATCCAAAATAAAATGTCCAATGTCCAAAGTACAATTACAACTAAAATTAAACTAATTCTATGGAGTTCCACAATGCCCGATTACAGTCTTTAAAACGTGTAATAAAGTCTCTACCAAGCCTAAATCTCTTGGAACTCTCTTGCTCGGTTCCTCATCTCCTCAAGCCCGATGATTATCTACAAAAATTGTAAGGGTGTGAGCTTTAAAAAAACTCGGTGAATGGTAATAAAAATTACTAGTAAATCAACATCCCAATCATGCTTAAATCACATCCAATCAACCACCAATTATCAGCAAAAATAATGAAACATGTCAATTTAATTTCCATATGCTTTATCAATATCAAGAATCAATTATTCATGGTTTACAAAAATCGAATGACAAAAAAAAAATCACACATAAACATATTGGCATACACTTCTCATGGCTTAATCGGGTGATCGTACATCGAATAAACGGATCTCCGAACTCCCACAAATATTTATAACCCATCGAGTTGAGCATGCCGAAGCACACGCTCCCTTATAACGGCTTAAATAACCCAATGAGTGGAGACTCATGCTTAACACTCCCTTATCTACCCCAAACAAATCGATCCACCTAGAGCCATATGCTCACAATGTCACAAATAAAGGTGAGTATTCACAAATTCTATAGCATGCCAACTATATCCAATGGATCCACAATGCATGTTGCCAATATATTCAGTCAAACATAGCATATAAATAAGACATTGTTGTGCTCAATTTAATGTGACAAAATGCTTATGTGTAACATGTAACATAGCCATTTAACATCCAATTAAATCAAGCATTTCATTTACCGTTTTCCAATGTTCAATTACCAATTGTAACACCAATATATCATGATAAAAAAAACTCCAGTAACAATGGTCTAATCATCAATATAATTAGCCTAATTAAATTGCACAAAATCACCTAAATGCTTACTTACCATTATTCAATAAAAATTCAACTCTTGTACATATAACATCAATCTTGCAAAAATCAGTTATTCAACCATAATTAATCAATTGAAAGAACCAATTAAGCTACTAATTAAACATAAATAAGGGTCAATTTACCAAATCACCCTTAGAAACACTCACCATACAATTTATTCTACCACAAACAAGTGATCAACCAAGCAAATTCAAGCTTCAATTTTGATTAGCTCAGTCCTCTACAAGATTTGGAGCTTTAACAAAGATAAAGTAGACATTACCTCATTTCCAATGCTATAATAAACACGAATTTTAATTAACTATACTAATTGAAATCCTCTCATAAAGATACCTTACTGGATTTATAACATCAAGTCGAAAACTCGATTCCCTACAAAATCAATCTCTCCAGCCCTCTTAAATACTTTCAATCATCAATACTAGACCAAATACACTTATACTAAGCATCAATTTCATCTTTAAATCAATTTCACTGTAACACCCCAAACCTGGCCTAGAAGTTAGGTCCGAATTTGGCGTGTCACATTGAAGTGTTTTTCGAAAACTATGTTCTCATTGAAAACCCTTCCTACTATTCAAAACCTTTGGCCATTTTAAAACTTGTGAAATGTTAATTCCCTTAAAACCTTACTTGCTGCAGAAGCTTACTTTTAAACAGTTACGGAAACATGATATTTTGAAAACCAGTTGTTGTTTTAGAAAACCGTGCCCTACTTCTAACAGATATTAAGCATACTAAATAAATTTCCCAAATAAAAAGTTAAGAAAATAAAGAGGCCTTAATACAACCCAAATCAAAAACCAAAGTGCTTAACTAAATAAACGAAATAGAAAAAACATATGCAGTTGTGTGATCGTCTCCGAGTCCCTCTGCGACACCGATCCACTTAACGCTGGGGATTACCTGCACAGTTAATAAATGGGGTGAGTTTACGAAAACTCAGTGTGTAATCCCCTTACTAGAGTAACAGTCAGTATACAGAAACAGAAACAATCTGGGCCAGAGCCCTTTAACAGTAACAGTACAGTCCAGTCCAGTTCAGAGTATACGTGGGCCAAAGCCCGTTACAATATCATTTAGGTCACAGCCCATAACAGAATCAATTGGGCCTAGCCCATCTCAGTAACAAAATAGAATGTGTGAATGCATAGATGCATGCTATCCCATCCAACCTTGCACACCATCTCCGTCCAACCTAACACACCATGTGGGGATAGAATCGACCCACCTGGCCCTACACACCAAGTATGGGAATAAAATCAACCCATCCAACCCTACACACCAAATGGTACCATAAAACGACACATATCCTATACATGCAGCATAGCTGCCAGATAGCAGGCTAAAAGCCTTTCAGTCTCCCTTCTCTTCACAACAATCTAACCCAATGCAATGTAATGGCATGCTTGTATACAGATATCAAATCATAACATCATTATCACATCAGAATTGATACACATGCTTTAATTATCATGCTTTTACATACATCTTAGTATCTGATTAGAGTATAGGGATCTAGGTAACGCTTACCGACCCTACAATCAGGTCACAGTCGACTCGGGCGACCCATGCAACCTTGCAGAACATTTCAAACAATTCGAGCTCATACGCTCGTGTACACTACCCGTGTGGGCCCACACACCCGTGTGGCCCACACGACCCAAATTTAGATACGGCTATGTGACCTACATAGCTCAGTCTAATAATTATCACAAGTTGCAGATTCAATCCGTGTGGGGCCCACGAGCCAATTGGGCCCTCACGGCCCAGAACTACCTAAGTCGTGTGCACAACATGACAAGTCTATCTACATCCCACTTATCAATGAAGTTTTCACAAGCGGGTCCATTTGGCCCATTTGGCCCTTCGAGGCCCAGAACAGCCCCAGCACACGAGAATGTTCGTGGCGGCCTCTACAGTCTATCACCCATGACTTGTGGGCTTGGCTCGCCCCACTTGTGTTCGTACACTCTTGAGGCCCCGAATGCCGAGGTTTAGGCTTTTCGGCTTTTGCCGACTTCTAACAAAGAGGGGTGTGAATACACACCTGTTTATGAGAACGAGCCGAAGTAGTCCACGATCACCAACTCCCATGTTAGCTTCTCAATGTAGGATTACTTTCAACCATTAGGAAAATTCCTTATTTTCTTATGAACACTTCAACCACAGAGTTCCAGTCCAACTCCACCTCCTACACAGCTCAAATAGCAAAATAAATACTCCCTTGCGCATCCCAAGACTTGAACCTTAGACCTCACAGTTACACAACACACCACCTTACCACTCCACCACAGGCTCTTTCTGTGTCATATTTTATCCTCAATTAATTATAAGGTCTATAGGCCAAAGTCCAGGTTCCTTTAAAAGAAAAACCAAAATAAATTGCAAGAGCCAAGACTTGAACCCAAGCTCCCTTGCAACCTTAATGACGCCACAACCACTAGACCACAAGCTTCCTTGTGTCATTTATTTACCACAATAATTTAAAAGGCCTTCATCCAAGCACCCAGGGTTTTATTCACTTATTACCAAAATTTTTGCTAAAGCCCAGGTTTGAACCCAAGATTTCTCCAACACTTCTCAAGGCCATTAACCACTAAAGCAGACATTTAATTATGTCATTTCCTTGTACAATTAAATATTTATATACAACCTCCTTACGGACCCATACTCAAGGCCCAATACTTCTAGGCCCAAATTCGGGGCGTTACATTCACAAAATTTCAAAAAATCGGTTCATGAAGATGATGAAATTCAAATTTCTTTCAATTACCTCACTAATCATGCTTAATCTTGATAATAAAATCAAAAACCTTTTAATAGATCCATTTTGAGTTGGAACATCCATTGATTTGTGGATTTCCTCTCAAAATTCAAGATCCACCATTAAAGAAACATGTGTTCTTGGAAGAAGATGATATTGATAAAAATACTGTAATTGACTCTCAAATCATGTAAAGATGTTTCTAATAATTATAAAAACAAGTTCAGGATTGAAGATTACCTTTTATTCGCTCTAAATTCATTGATTGAAAATCTTGATTCAAGAAACTTGAGAAATTTCAGAATATTTTCGGCAATATTTGAGGATAATTTTGAGTGAATTGAGAAAGTACTTTGAGAAGGAAATTGGTTGGACCCATTCTCTAATGATAGATATTTAAAATCATGTAAAGAAAATGAATTTTAAGGCTCTCCAATCTAATGTAAAATGTGTGAAAAGTGGGCTAGATACATTAGTTTTAAAACTGAAACCACCCACCAGAAATTTAAAAATTAGTAAATTTGCCTAATGGCGACTCTCACATTTCCCTCACTTTACCATTTAATCTTTTCCCTCTAAAATTTTGAATTTTAAGGTTTATTTGCCATATAAATACTCCAAAATTTTCCTTGTTTTACAATTAAATCTTGTTTAATAAATATTTGAGTACCCCCAATAAAAATTATTTTAATTTTGTTTTTTCAACCCAAATAGATTATTTTTACTTATAATTATTTAAAATCTTTAAAATTAATTTTTTGAAAATATTTTTAAAATTTTTGGATTATTTTTTAATCGATTTTTAGATAAAATTAACCTCCTAAATTAAATTAAAATTACTAGAAACCCTATAAAGTTTCACACTAGAAACCCAAAAAATATACCCGAAACTACTAGACTCGATTTAGGGATATTACAACAAGTTTGAATTAGTTGCACCTGATACCCCGATGCAAGCCTAACACCCAATAAATACATTATACCAATCTTCCTAATTCGACTCTGATCAGTCAGATGAACAATAAATTAACAAAATGACTTGGAAAGAACAAAAAAGATTATATTATCCAAAAATCACTACACCTGATTTTAATATAGAAGAAAAACATGTTTTCCAAAATAAATACAATGCTAATACAATTTATAAATGGAATATAGACGGAATGTCTAAATATATTATTCACAGTTTATTACAACAAATGACAATGGTTTCAAATGTCTATAAAACTCAAAACCAAAATGGATTAATTAGTGATCATGCTATAGCCAGTCTTTTAATTGCTGGATTTACTCGTCAATTAAAAGGATGGTGGGACCATGCATACACTAAAACCCAACAAGAAGAAATCTTGAAAGCAATAAAAAAAGTTGATCACGGAAGAATTATTTTGGATGAACAAGGAAGAGAAATCCAACATATAGTAGCAACTCTAATTTTCTCAATTTCTAAACACTTTATAGGATATCCTTTTTATCTTAAAGATAGAAATTTAGAATTATTATCAAATTTAAAATGCAAAAAATTAACTGATTTTAAATGGTATAAAGATGTCTTTATAACCAGGGTTATGCAAAGATCTGATAACCAATAACCGTTTTGGAAAGAAAAGCTTTTAGCAAGATTTAAAAAAGAAAAATTAAAAATTAGAGAAAATTACAAATGTATTATTCCATATGAAAAACTTACATATGGTGAACTAATTAGTTTCACTCAAAAGGAAAGATTAAAAATTTTTCAAGATTTCAAATTATAAAAACAACTTAAAAAGAAAGATATTGATGTAGAAAGGAATTAGGATCATTTTGATACCAATTTAACATTAGAAATGAACATTTTTCTTCAAAAAACATGTTGCCCTATAAAATCAAAGAATAGGAGAAAAAATATTTTAGAATATTATAAAAAGCCCAAGTATAGAAAATATATAAAAAAAACAAAAAAAATCAGAAAATAAAATAGATAAAACAATAAAATGTTATAGATGTGGAAAACCAAGACACATCTCAAAATATTTCGAGATTAAAAGAAATATCAATAATTTAAATCTAGATGATGAAATAGAACAAAAAATTGATGAAATTCTTTTAAAAATAACTTCCTCTGAAAATGATACATCTAATGAATCAAATGAATTACAAAACAGACGAATTACATACAAGATCCCAATCCTCTGATGAAAATGAACCTTCAATTAATATGTTAATCAAAGACCAGGAGTTCATGATTGAAGTTATTGATAAAATTCAAGATCCGGTACTTAAAAAAGAATATATTTTGAAATTAAAATATTCATTAAAAGATAAACTAGAAAAAGAAAAAGAAATCATATCTAGTCAATCACAAATGTGCAATATACAAGATATAATATTTAATAAATATGAAAAAAAAACCCAGAAAAATTACAAATTTTGAATTACAATTAGAAATAAAACAAATTAAATTGGAGCTTTCTTAGCTTAAAATTGAACAATAAGAAATGAAAAAACAAATGCAAACTTTAAAACATGAAATCCCAAAAAATAATTCTTTAGAAACTGAATCCGATCTTGAAGAAAATACAGAGGAATATATGATAGTTCTCACTAAGTATCTATCCAAATATATTTAATAAAAATAAATATTATTATAAATAATGAATTTCTATTAGAAGCAATAGCCCCTTTTGATACAAGAGCAGATCAAAATTGTATTAGAGAAGGGATAATTCCAACAAAATATTATGACAAAACATCATAATCTCTTAAAGTTGCAAACTGTAAAAAACTCAAAATTACTTACAAAATCCCCAATGCAGAAATCTGCGACAAAAGTATAAAATATCAAACATGTTTTCTAATAGTAAAAGATATTACCCAAGATGTCATATTAAGAACCCCATTCATATCCTTACTTAAGCCATATAAAGTAACAACTAATTCAATCTCTATCAAAGTTTTAAATGTTAAAGTAGAATTTCTTTTTGTAGAAAAACCCAAAATAAGAAATCTCAACTTAATAAAATCTTTATCCATCCATAATGGAAAAATCAATAATTTAATTAATCATAAACAAAAAAAAATCTCTTTTATAAAAGAATAAATATGTTTTAAAAAATTGATTGAACAATTAAAAAAAAAAGAGAAGTACAAAAAATGATAAATCAAATCAAAGAAGAAATAGAATCAACAATTTGTTCTTACATTCCTAATGCTTTATGGAATAGAAAAAAATATGAAGTAACATTACCATATAAAAATAATTTTGATGAAAGAAAAATATCAACAAAAGTAAGGCCAATACAAATGAACAAAGTAATGGAAGAATTTTGTAAAAAAGAAATACAAGATCTTCTTAATAAAAAATTAATAAGGAAAAGCATTTCTCCTTAGAATTGTTCAACATTTTATGTAATGAAAAATGCATAACTCAAAAGAAGAGCGCCAAGACTAGTAATTAATTATAAACCTCTCAATCAAGCTTTAAAATGGATTAGGTATCCAATCCCAAATAAAAAAGATTTGTTACAAAAACTCTGCAATGCAAATATTTTCTCAAAATTTGACATGAAATCAGGATTTTGACAAATCCAAATAAAAGAAGAAATATACAAAATGACATTTACCGTACCATTTGGACAATATGAATGAAATGTGATGCCTTTTGGATTAAAAAATGCTCCATCTGAATTTCAAAGAATAATGAATGATATTTTTTACCAATATTCTCAATTTACAGTAGTATACATTGATGATGTATTAATGTTTTCCTAAAATTTAGAAAAACACTTCAAACTTTTATCCATCTTTGTAAAAGTACTAAAAAAACAATGGTTTAGTAGTTTTTAAATCCAAGATAAGTTTGTTCCAAACCAAAGTAAGGTTTTTAGGTTATTACATTACCCAAGGAACTATTACCCCAATAGAAAGCTCGATAGAATTTGCTAGCAAATTCCCAAACAAAATCCTTGATAAAGTCCAATTGCAAATATTCTTAGGGAGCCTCGATTATGTTATAGACTTTTATCCAAGTCTTAGCAAATTATGTAAACCCTTATATGATAGGCTCAAAAAGAATCTACAACCTTGGACAAGTGACCACACCAATATTATTACCCAGATTAAAAAACAAATTGTTAAACTTCATTGTTTACATTTAGCTGACCCAAGTGCCCTCAAGATGGTAGAAACAGATACTTCTAAAATAGGGTATGGTGGGATCCTAAAACAAGTTAAGGGAGGAAAAAAGCAAATAGTCCAGTTTACTTCCAGACATTGGAATCCAACTTAGCAAAATTATAGTGATATTAAAAAGAAATTTTATCGATTGTTTTATGCATTACTAAATTTCAAAGTGATTTATTAAATAAAAAATTTCTTTTACGAATTGATTGCAAATCAACAAAAGAAGTTTTACAAAAAGATGTTCAAAATATTACCACAAAATAGATTTTTGCAAGATGAAAGACAATTTTGAGCATATTTGATTTTGATATTGAATACATCAAGGGGGAACTAATTCTTTGGCTGATTTTCTCACCAGAGAGTTTTTTCAAAAATTTCGCCCAAACTGAACGACAAAGGAAAACGAAAAGGAAAAATAGAGGAATCATCCACAAAAACCCAAATTACCTTAAAACCAATTAAGTCATGGTATGAAATTTTCCTTGAAGAAGAAAATGGGAGATCATCATCCTCATCAAAATCCTCCAAAAATGCATCCCATCAGGATGCAAAGGATCCAAATGAAATTGGTTCACAAATCAAAAAATGGATTGAGTCACTTTCTCAATCCCCAGAAGTGGGATTAGCCTTTTCTCAATTAAATGAGGAAATTCCTCTCAAACAAATTGCTGGTGAAACAACAAAGATTTCAAAAAATAAATAAATAAAGAGATCGTTTTACTCAAACAAAAATCTCTCAAAAATATTTTAAAAGCAACATCTCTCCAGGATGTTTTCCCAAAATAAGTAACCATGTCTTCACAGACTGCTACCCAAAAATCCTCACAATATTTTCCAAACAAGTGTTTGGAAAAAATTCTTATTATGAAGGAAGAATTTTTAGAAAAACCTCCACATATACTTGTACAAACTAGATCAGTATTGTTTAAAAACTACATAGACCCAAAACATCCATATTTTATCATTCATTAATAGCCCAAATAGTTAAAATTCTTCGACCAAGAGATTGGGGTGAAAACCCAAATTCTCCAAAGAAATTTCCAACTAAATTCACCAAAAAAATAGATGACCACCCATATTTCACATATTGGAATTACCAAATGGCTTGGTACAATGCCTTTCTAATGAACAATCAACATATGAGACATTCATGGCTCATATATTTCAAATATGGTACCCGATTCAAATTCCCAAATTGGTTCCAAGAATGGTGGAACTGGTATGGACTATCATCTTTCGAAATCCAACCAGAAAAAAGAAGATCCACTTTCAAAGTTTGCTATTAATAGATTTTGATTGGATTCAAAGTCTACTTTGAAAATTAATTTGCTTACTTTTTATCATCAAGACTCAACGTAGAACAAAAAAAAAGGTACGTCTTTAAATATTAAATCAACTTGATATATGATTAAATATTTTGAGATGGTCTTCTTTTTAAATTTTGATTACATTTGTTACATATTGTTTTAAACATCTCATTTGTTCATGAAAATAAATATTAACTAATTTGTTTATATCGCTATAGTAGGTTTTATAATTAAATAATATATTTAATTAAAACATATCTAGTATGCAAATTTATGCTAACAAACTAATGAATTTTATGGTTATTCAGATTTGATTTAGTTCAAAGAATTGTTAAAGGTAGTAGTTCATATGTTTTATATTATTCCATTTGTTAATTATTTAGAGAAATAACATGAGCAATTGTAAATGAAAAGTTTTATGAGCCTGAATGGTTGGATTTTGAATTAAATATCATGTATGTTCACAATGATGGTTCTGAAAAAATTGCTAGTTTTCATTATGTCATATTTTTATGTTTGAGATGTGACGTTTATTGATACATTTAGTACAGGCTTGTTTCTATACGTGACCTAGGCAGTTATTCTTGGTAGTTAATTGTGTAACATCCTGAATTAGGGCCTAGTCAGAACAGTGGTTTCGGGACCACAAATCTAACACAATAAAATTTTCTTTTATTATATTTTTATGGCCTACAATTTCACAAGATTATTTCGTGAAAATTTCGGTCGAAAGTTTTGATGTTTGGGTACTCAATTTGGTTAAAAGGACTAAATTGTAAAAGGTGCAAAAGTTGAGCTCTACATGTTAGAGGTGTCTAATTGTTATGAAATCTAAAATTGGATTCCCTTAAATGGTAATTAGACCATTAGATGATTTTTTGGACAAAAATGGACATGAAATGGGTGAAATAGAATATTTTTAAGTTAGGAGCATTTTGATAATCTGGTAATTAAAATGAATTAAAAATAAAATTAAAAGTCAAATTTTGCCCATATTCTACCCCATGATCGAAACTTGCATGGAGAAGACATAGCTAGGGTTTTTCAAGCTTCCAAGCTCAATTGTAAGTCCGTTCTAGCCCCGTTTTTAATGATTTTTACGTTTTTGAAATCCTAGTAACAAGATCTACTCATTTCTACCCATATTTTGAGCTAGGGTTTGAGTTTAAAAATTTACCCATGGATGACATGCATGTGTTTTGATGTCTAATGGTAGAATATGAATGCTCAGTGTGTAATAAACGACTTTTACTAAGTGATTTTCGGTAAAATTGTCAAAAAGGAACATTTTGTAAAAGTTACAAAATTTGCCATAAAAGCGTGATTTAGTGGAAATTAGAGGCTGCTACAGTTACGAAAATGATTTAGCTAGGCTTAAAATGTAAGGAAATTGAATAAAAATCATTTTACGAGCCTAGGGGCCAAAGTGCAAATATGTGAAAGTTTGGGGTCAAATACAAATTTGTAAAAGTATGATTTTTGGACCTATATGAATAATGTGACTAATTAGTAAGCTAAATGTGGTATTATAGATTAAGGAAAATGAGATTCGGGCATAGATTGGAAATGAATGAGATTATGGACTAAATCAGAATATATAGTCGTACTCGAACCCGAGGTAACTTCATGTGATTTTAATAATGCAATATTGTATTTGAATGCTAATGCTTCGATATTACACGAGTTGTAAGTATATATATGTGAATAATTTGATATTATGTTATTATTTTGATGATATAACATGTTCTTGATGTTTTGTTATTATGATGAAAATGTTGCAATGCCATGTGATTATGAGATATTGCTATGTGAATGAAGCCACAATTAGAGTACGTCTGGTAAAGGTTTGGAAGTTTGATGGAATATGATGTTTCTTTGAAATGAGTAAGTTTGTATGTAAATAATATTTCGATTCTTTTTATGTTATTATCTTTTATTATTATATGAGATGTGGCTACCTATAGAATGATCAATTGATGTAAACTACAAATCAAAATTGACTAAAAACGAGTTAGTAAAATGTTGAAAAGTGAAGAATTTCCCGATTGAACCTTCGGAATAGAAGAGATACAAATGATTCATTGTGAGTCACATGTGTAGCACTAAGTGCAGGCTACTACGTGTACTAGATTGATAGGTCGCATGTGTAGTACAAAGTACAGGCTACTATGTGTACCCGTTAACTTCGATCACGTGTGTAGTACTAAGTGCAGGCTACTACGTGTATCAGATGGTTAAGTCTCGTGTGTAGTACTAAGTGCAGGCTACTACATGTACTAGATTGATAGGTCTCATGTGTAATACTAAGTGTAGGCTACTATGCGTACCAGAGAGCTTCGGTTACAAGGGTGGTATATGCACAGGGCACCGGGTATCTGTTATTATTTTGATGAGTTCAACGGGAAATTTACTAATTGAAAATACATATGTACACGACTATCTAATGAATAAGTGCAAATATATCTATGTGAAAAGTTGTAAGCAATGTGCTCGATAGTTGAGCGAATCTTTTGGTAAGATAGAATGGAGTAAGTGAAATTATGTAAAAGTGAAATTTTGTAATAAAACAATTTTGGACAACAGCAGTTGTGTGACTTTGAAAAATCACCAAAAATGGTAGAAATTGAATTAGAGGTTGAATAAGATATGAAATTAAAGCTTAATGAGTCTATTATCTATAAAATAAGCAGTAAAGGCAAAAGAATTTCATATTCTATGATAATTGGATTTTTGTGAGATAGGGTCAGAATGATTTTGGAATCCCCTATTCTGATTTGGGAAAATCATTAAAAATTTTTAAAAAAATAATTATATGTCATAATTTACATGCTTAAAATGCTCAATGAGTTTAGTTTCTGGGAAAATTAGCTGTTCTCAATTTGGAGTCTTGTACCATGAGATAAATAATTTGTAGTGAAGAGAGGTTGGAACTGACAGACAGTGAAATAAGGGTATATTTAATGAATAAACTGTACTTATTGGCTAGACCAAAAATTCTGAAACTTTTATGGTAAGAAGATATATGAGTCTATTTTCAGAGAAAATTAACGGATCCTAATTTTGGGTTTTTTAGCTTAGGATATAAATGAATTAGTAACTATGACTCGAGAAAACAACAAGACCAGAAAATCAGCAAAAGTGTAATTATGATTACATTTTCATGGAATCATGTTGATAATTTGCTTATTAATTTTCTATGGACTTACTAAGCTTTAAGCTTACTCTCTCTTCTTCATTTCTTTAGTGTTCTCAGGTAAGCTCGGGGTTAGAGACGTCAGAGGCAGCATCACACTATCAAGCCAACAACTCCCGAGTATTGTCATATGTGTATTAAATACTTTCCAGTGAGTGACATGTATAAGTACTAGTTTTCATGTTAGATGTTGTTATGATTAGCCAAATGTATAGGCTTATATTTATTTATTGTATATGGCCATGAGATGTGGCTTAAATGGTTATGGCTTGTAAGCCTAATTATTCTTGTTATGTGTTGATGTTTTTGATGTGTTTATAATTGGTTGTTATGAATGATTAGTATAACACATGTACATAATGAATGCTCTAAGACCATTCGAGGTGGTCGTGGCCATGGAATGAATGCGTGGCATGGTAGTAAGTTGATAATGATTGAATATAGAAAATTGTAGAATGTGAAATGGAATGTCTAACTTGGTGTAACATGAGTATAGGTAATAAACACATGTATGACAACATGTAAATGCTTTAACGGAATTTTACTAAAGGGTGATTAACCATTAAATTGATGTTATAAGGTGTGTCTATAATGTGTATAAGTATGGGAGAGAATTAAGGACAACATAAGGCTTGGAAAATAGCCTAAGTGTTGGCTACACGGGCAGAGACACGACCATGTGTGATAAACCGTAAATTATACATATTTTTACCCCATGTTTAATGCATTTTATGGATGATTTCTCATTAGAATTGGTGAATTCGATGCTCCTAATGCTTTAATTCCATATTTTATATGTAGGAGAGAATAGGAGAGTGAAAGGAATGAGAAACGGGCCAAAAATAGAAAAAATGGGCCAAAGTACGAACTCAACACGGCCTGGACTTCATCACATGGGTAGCCCACACGGCCGTGTCAAATTGGCAGAATCGAAGCACGATTCACACGGGAAAACCACACGGCCGTGTCAATTTGGCAGGCTCGAACATGGCCTGAAGTAATCGCACACGAGCGTCTCCCTGCCGAGCCCAAGTTGAGTCCAATTCAGAAAAGGCCACTTTTGAGGGCTCATAGGCATTCCAAAGCCTATAAATACACCCTAGAAGAGGAGAAAAGGGGACACAGAGAATAAGGGGTAAGGAATTACTCCAAGGAAGCCGATTGATCCATCTCAGAAGTCGGATTCATCATCAAGACTGAAGATCTCTCCTCAATTTCCCTTCAGGAGTTTTGGGTTTTCTTTATGTTTTGTATTCTTTATTCTTCTGAGATGTTTTCTTATTTAGTTATGAACTAAAACCCCTAAATACCTAAGGGGAATGAAACCTAAGACGAATCTTGTTATTATTTTCTGAATCGTATGATTAATATTTAACTTGTTCTTAACTATGTGTTCTTAATTCTTGTTTTGATATCCCAGGATACTGATTCAAGACATGCTATTATTCAGAGAAGGAATAGACCCTGTCTAAGAGTACTTTTGTCGTAATTAAGCACAGTTGATTGCGCGTCTAGAAATAGGGTGACAAGATTTTACCGGATTAGGGTGAAACCTAATAAGGGGATCCATAGATCGAGTTAATGCAACCCTAGAATGTTAATTAGAGAAAAGTCTTGGTTATTCAATCTAGGGATTAGACGTTATTAGTCTTGAATAGGGATAATAACATAACTTAGGGATCTCTACGGAGCAAGTTGAATGAATACATTCGGAGCCAGAATAACAAGTAAAGTCTAGGTGGATTTGTCCTTAGTTATTGTCTTAAGTCAATCGATTTTTCCCAAAAGCAATTCCCCAATTCTTTTCTCTGTGAGTTCTTAGTTTAGATAATTAGTTAATTAAAACAAAACCTCTTTATTCTTAGGCTAGATAATAAAAAGACAGTCATTACTAGTACTTTTAGTTCCTTTGGGTTCGACAGTCCGGTCTTGCTAAAACTATACTACTGTTCGATAAGTACACTTGCCTACATCGCGATAATAGTTAGTTCAAGAACGAGTAATTATAAATATTTAAAACCTATCACGAAACTTTGCGACCAAGTTTTTGGCGCCTTGTCGGGGAACTAAAATATTAGGAACACTCAATTTTTATTACTTCAGTCATTTATTTTTCTTGCAATTTAATTTAATTTATTTTTTATTATTATTACTAATTAATTTACTTTTTTTCTTTCTCTTGACAGGTTTTTATAGTTTATGACTAGAAGAAACCCATCAGGACCATTACTTTTTGACGAAGAAATCGATCGCACAGTTCGTAGAAACCAAAGAGAAATAAGGTGAAGCTTAAGATACACAGAGAACGAACAAGAAGACAATATTGAACCCCCAATCGAAGAGATGGCTGAAAACCAAGGCAATCAGCTACCTCCTGCAATTGCGGCTAATCAAAATCCTGCTCCACGGACTATGTATGACTATGCTAAACCTTCTTTAACAGGAACTGAGTCAAGTATAGTTAGACCTACTATTGCTACGAATAATTTTGAACTGAAACCTAACACAATTCAGATGATACAGCAATTTGTTTAGTTTGATGGTTTGCAGGATGAGGATCCCAACACTCACTTGGCGAATTTTCTGGAGTTTTGCAATACTTTCAAAATTAATGGCATTTCTGATGATGCTATTCGCCTTCGGTTATTCCCTTTTTCACTAAGAAACAAAGCTAAACAGTGGTTGAACTCGTTACCATGAGGGTCCATCACTACTTGGGAACAAATGACCGAAAAATTTCTACTAAAATATTTTTCGCCGGCTAAAGCAGCTAAGTTACGTAATGATATCTCTTCTTTTGTGCAGATGGACTTAGAAACACTTTACGATGCATGAGAGAGATACAAGGATCTATTACAAAGGTGCCCTCACCATGGGTTACCTCTATGGCTGCAAGTTCAAACGTTTTACAATGGTGTGAATCCCTCGACAAGACAGATGATTGACGCAGCTGCTGGAGGAACCATCAACAACAAAAATGTAACACCCCGTACCCGAGACCGTTGCCGGAGTCGAACGCGAGGTGCTAACAGACTTAATTACTTTGTTTTCACAGTCCATTTAAAAAAAATTCCAGACAGGCTGGCTAACCGCGTCACTGTCGCCTTAAAAATCATATCTCAAGTTCCAAAACTCGAAAACTGATTCCGTAAATTTTCCCTGAAATTAGACTCATATATTCATCTGTGGATTTATTTCTAGAATTTTTGGTCGGGCCAATTGGTACAGTTTATTAGTTAAAGTCTCCCCTGATTCTGGGTTCGACTACTCTGACCTTCACGTATTACGACTTGGATATCTCCCTGTACAGAGCTTCAATACTCATGCTGTTTGCTTCTAATGAAACTAGACTCAAAAGGGAATCTATACATATAAGGCATGACTTCTAATTGTCTCTGGATAATTTATGGTAAATTTTCAAAGTCAAAACAGAAGATCCAGAAACCATTCCGGTCCTGTTTCACGAGAACTTTAATATCTCTTAATATACTGTTCATATGATCATTTTGTTACTTTCATATGAAAATAAATTCATCAAGATTCGATTACATAATTTATTCACTATTTAATTCCATTCCTACAAATTTTAGTGATTTTTCAAATCCACACCACTGCTGCTATCAGCATCTGTTTTCAAGGTAAACTTTACCTATTTCGTGGTTACCATGGACCAACTAGAGTTTTGTCATACATAGGTCCACATATGATCATATTTAGCCATTCCAATGGCTGATCATTTGCCCAACACTTCCATTCCAGTTCATAGTCACATCTTGAAACCATATATATATACGTAAACACAAATGGTCTAATGCCATACTCCACTTCTACGAGCCATTTTCGCATGGCTGTACACACATACATCACAAAAAGTACTTGAAAAAAACAACAAAGGGTAGTCCTATACATGCCATATCCAGAGTTCAACTAAAAGAGTACCAAAAGGGCTTTGATAGTGTGGATGACTTCGACTTCGATGATCCCGAATCCGATAGCTAACGAACAAAATCTATAAAACAGAGAGCCAAAGCAACGGGGTAAGCATTTTAAAGCTTAGTAAGTTTCAAGTAATGAAATCGGCTTTGACTAAAGTATTACTTTCACATAGCTAAATGAATCACTTTATTAATACACATTCTCATAATCATACTTACTTCACACTTCATCAACATATACACACACAAGGTATCAACCTATCTAAAAGCCGAAAGTTCGTTAGTCGATTGAACGAATACTATTTAAAACGAATCGACTTTTCCGATGCACATGCAAACATACCTTATCATTTGGGTTTTTCGAGCGTATTAATTGAATTTATTACAGCACAAAACGCTCACCTTCAAACCCAAGTTTCTTCGGAATTTAGCCGGATATAACCACAAGCACAATTGCCTTCGGGTCTTAACCCGGGTATAGCAACTCGCACAAATGCCTTCGGGTCTTAGCCCGGATATATCAACTCGCACAAATGCCTTCGGGTCTTAGCCCGGATAAAATCACTAGCATAAATGCCTTCGGGACTTAGCCCGGATATCATTCAAATGCTCATGCACACATATATCAATAATCATGACACATCCATATTTCATTTTCGTTACTAAGGCTCAAACACAAAACATTTATTAAACCTTTCCAATTTCGGCTCAATAGCCACACACAAAGAGCATGATTTCAATTGGCTTTATAACATAGTCTCTATGCACATTCGGCTATCCGTCATAGTATGACTAATCATTTCAATATAATTCAAGTAGGGTCATTACTCGAAGACTTACCTCGGATGTTGTCAAACGGTTTCGACGGCTATTCGATCACTTTTTCCTTCCCCTTATCCAACTTTGGTCCTCTAAGCTCTTGAGCTTAATTCAAACAGATAGAGCTTATTTAATAATTTATCAATTTAACTATTCGATTAAATACATTTATATTATACAATTAGGTGCGAATAATTTTATTGACTAGTTATTCAAGCATTATACATGTGCTCTACTCATGCACCACCGAATAATAGGACTAGCTTAATACCTTGCATTTTCGAATTCATATACATCATTTAGTTCCTCATAACATACATTTTGTCCCTAACCAACACAAGAGCCCAAAGCATCACTTACAATGCCGAATTCCAATTAAGTCTACCATCATAGCATTATCATATTTATGCACTTGGTAAGTTGCGTTTGAACACATTCGGCACTAGGTGTCCAAACCAATGTTCCTCGAACACTAAACCCAATTTATAACCAACTCAAAACTCCTTAACAACAAGCATTTAATAACAATGTACTTAACCAATTCCTTAAACATGCATTCGGCAATTACACCAAGACCATCTTAACTCGTTTCTCATCTTGCTAACAAAAACATAGTAAAGCAAATCTTCATACACAATGGTTACCAATTCATCCATTCACTAGGGACATGACCTAATGTTCAATAACAACCCCTCCTTTACCAAGTACACATTCGGCCTTGGTACATAATAAGGTAGCCGATTTCTTTCCCTTTAGCACCCATTGCTCACATTTGATTATTTGTATAGTTCAAACACTCATCTATCTTTGCTCATCTAAATTTAACATGGAACAACAAAGTTCACCATTGTCAAATACCATAGCCGAAAGCCCTAGTCCATAACACAAGTCAAAATTTCTACATGGGTTACAAAAGTAGTTTGATATCTTACTCAAGATTAACCAAAATTTCATGAACTAATATAAACTTCTTACCTTGCTATTAGCCTAGGATGACCGAATGCCTCCCTCCCTACTTCCTCTTCACAATCGGCCAAGAAGAACAAAATGAGAAAGACTTTTTGTTCTTTTTTTTCCCTTTTCCCCCTTCTACACGGCTAAGAAGAACTAAAGTATGAAGCCTTTCCCTTCTTTTTTTTTCGGTCATGCATGAGAATGATGAACACATTTTTTTTCTTTGTTTTCTTCCTTCAATTTCTTATTAGTTTATTGCCCATGCTTCTTATTTTATTTTTCCATTAACACAATATGTTTCATGACATGTTTTGCCCATCATCCCTTGTCATGGCCGGCCACTAGTACTTAAATGGGGGGGAAATTGACATGCAAGTCCACCCCTGTGATTACATGCACTATTAGGCCACTTGCATTTGCCTAGCACATTTCTAAATTTTCTCACATAAGTCCTATCAACTAAATTCACATGCAATTAACTAAATCGAAGCTTAAAACTTTCACACATTTATATTCACATATTTTAGGCAATAATTATCACATTCAAATAATTTGGTGACTCGGTCTAGCGGTCCCGAGACCGCTTTCCGACTAGGGTCACTTTAGGGCTGTCACAAAAAAACCCGAAGAGGCATATGAATTCATTGAAGAAATGTCACTGAATAACTATCAGTGGCAAGTCATGAAGACTAAGCCAACAAAAACAGTCGGCGTTTATAACGTCGACTCAGTTACTATGCTGTCAAATCAGGTAGAACTTCTCAATAAAAAGATTGATGGTTTACTTGGTTCTACGCAGGTACATCTAGTAATGAGGTGTGACTCAAGTGGAGGAGGTGTGCGTACAGAATATCAATCCTTCAATCCTACAACAGAAGAGGAACAAGTCAACTATATGGGTAACAATAACTTTAGATCTCAAAATAACCCATACAGTAATACTTATAATGCAGGTTGGAGGAACCACCCAAATTTCTCCTGGGGTGGTCAAGGGAATCAAAAGCCACAAAATCCTCAAGGTTTTCAATAGCCACCTTATCAACAAGAGAAGAAACTGAATCTTGAAGAGATGCTCTTTAAATTCATCTCGGTATCAGAAACTCGTTTCCAAAATACCGAAACAGCACTTAAGAATCAACAAGCATCGATACAAGGGCTTGAAACTTAGATAGGCCAGCTATCCGAACTAATCTCCGAACGACCACAAGGTAGCTTACCAAGTAATACTGAACCTAATCCAAGGGAACACCTCAATGCAATTAGTACTCAAGATAAGGAAGGATTCATTGCGCCTGAGCCAGAATTGATGCAAGAAACTGTGGTGAGCAAAGGTAAAAGTGAGGTAAGTCATAACAAAACGATGAATGAATAATATAGACCTCGTGTCCCATACCCTAACGCGACAAGGAAAGACCGCTCAGACAAACAATTCGGTAAATTCCTCAAACTTTTGAAAAAATTACATATTAACTTACTGTTTATTGAAGCTCTGTCGCAGATGCCAAATGCAATTAAATTTTTAAAAGAGCTTTTAGTAAATAAGCGAAAGTTGGATGAAGCGTCGCATGTGGAGTTAAACGCAGTTTGCTCAGCTATTCTATAGAATAAGCTACCCCATAAATTGAAAGATCCAAGAGTTTTACAATTCCTTGCTTAATTGGTAGTTTAGATATAAGTCATGCATGAGCTGATTTAGGTGCTAGTATTAACGTCATGCCTTACAAAATGTTTAAGCAACTAGGTCTTAGGAAACCTAAACAAACTAGGATGAGCATTCAATTGGTAGATAAAACTATAAGATTTCTTAGGGGTATTATTGAAGATGTACTAGTGAAAGTAGATAAGTTCATATTTCCCGTTGATTTTGTTGTTCTAGACATAAAGGAGGATAATAACACCCCTTTGATTTTAGGGAGGCCCTTTTTAGCAACTGGTAAAACAATTATTGATGTTGGCACAGGTGAGCTTACACTTCGTGTGGAAGACGAAACGATCACCCTTCAAGCTCGTAATTCTGGCATCACATCGAACATTGAAGGTAATGGTCCACACCAATCTACTAAAACTGACAATATGACTTTGCAAAAATTGAGCTTCAAAGAAGTTCATGAGCCATGTTCCAGAAATGGTAGAGGACACATTCATGAAGAACGAAGGCTACGAATAGGGGAGCTAGACGAATGGCGAGCACATAAACCAAGAACACACGATAAACAAAAATTACGCCAGAATGAGTTCGATACCTCCCCAAATTTACTTAAGGTTGGTGATAAGGTCTTATTAGATTGCCTCAGATCCCCACATTGTCACTACCACACTGAATGAGGAAATCCCTCTTACAGTACTCAGTATTTTTCCATTCGGTATGGTGGAGGTGAGTCATCTTAAGTTTGACACTTTTAAGGTACACAACACCAGATTAAAACCTTATTTTGATGAGATTGATAGTAGGAATGAGGAGTATAAACTCCTCAAACCACCATGACCATTCACTGAAGAGGTAAATTGAGTTTAGACTATAAATAAGCACTTCTTAGGAGGCAACTCAAGCGCTAACATTATTAATTTCTTTAAATTTTGGTATGTAACTCCTAACTTACTAATAGAAATCTTGAATACAGGTGTTTCCATAGAGACACGGCCAAGAACACGGGCGTGCTTAAGGCTATGTGAAAATAGGGCAAAAGATTTCCCCAACATAGGCTACGATAAAATGCCACGGCCGTGCAACATGGCCGTGATTGAGCCTACCAAAACAACACGGGCGTGCGACATGCCCGTATGGAAAACCCGTGATAGAAACTGAGAAACTAGCACGGGTGTGCGGCACGCCCGTGTCTAACACCCGTGGTCGAACCTGTTAAAATAACACGAGCGTGTGGATTGCACACACGGGCGTGGGAGAAGCAAACGAAGCTAGACACGGCCATGCGACACGACCGTGTGAACCCACACGCCCAAGGAGCAGGGGCGTGTACTAAATTTCAGACACACCCAAATTAGAAATTCACGAATCACACGGGCTAAAATTGGGGAACACGGGCATGTGCCATGGCCGTGTGCCCCAAAATCTATAAATACCCTGCACTATTCACTTTCTTCTCCATTCAAAAACCCTAACCCTAGCCGCTGCAACTCCACATGGCCCCCTGCCACGCTCGTGCGCCGCCTTCAACTTCATTTTTAAAGTTCAATCTCTTTCCCTTAGCGTTTGTTTACTCCTTTCACTTCTATTTTACTCATTATTAAAGCTTATTATTACAATAATCTCCATTACTTTTGAACTAGTTTTCATTTTTTTTCATTACTTTATCATTTAGTTTGCATTTTTAGGTTCTTTATTATACATTTCAAATTAAATCAAGTTGTTAGACACAGCTCATATCCATGACATTACTATGCTTATTTTCATGCTATTATCATGCCAATGTCCATCATTTAAATTGCATTCCTAGGTTAGTTACCATACAATTTATGTTAAATTGAGACTAGAAAAATCTTATACCCATTACATTTCTATTCTCATTCTCATTATTATTGTGGTTGAGTTTGCTTCATATTAGTAGTCTTGGCTGAAATAGTTTACTTCCCCTTCGAATATGTTTACCTATTATTATTCTTTATATTACAGGCCTACAATGTCATCTTCAAGAGGAAAGAAAACCGCCGTACCAGCCTCGAAGAATAGAAAGGGAGCGTCATCCTCCATGGGTCCAACCGCGAAAATTCGTCACCCTCTCCTACAGTTTCCACGAGGGCCCCAAGAAGAGCTCTTCCAAATAATTCAGCCCCGACCTTTAGCAACGGGCCGCTGCATCGACTAGGCTGTCGTAGAACAAGTCCAGATAACTGATGCAATTCGGGCTCTCTTAACCACCGACCGGTGGGAGTTATTCTTTGAGATTATCGAGTCGACATACCTCGAGAGTACGATGGAACTCTGCTCAACGTTTCATCTCCAGACCGTAATGACAAGGTATGATGATCCCGACACGGTCCAGTTTTGCCTACGCGGATTAATCCGCCAGCTAAGCATCCTAGATTTTGGTGCTGCACTAGGCCTATATATGGAGGAGTTCAGGGAGGAGAATGAACTACATGCTCTCAGTCGCCACATACATTTCTCTCTCTCAAAGTACTGGCACACTTTGGCCCCTAGCACGGCCTTGTACAATCCTTGCGCTCCAAGACATCAGTTTTCCCACCATCCCTGAGGTACTTACATGCTATTTTAGCTCACACGATTACAGGGAGGCGAGAGAGCACTGGCGTTGTCAACACCCACGACGTCTACTTCTTATGGTGCATGTCACAAGGGCACGTCATCGACCTTGCCTATTTCATTGCCCTTACGATTCAGCACCAGACGGAGAGGTATCGGAAGGGGGTCATTTCCATTGGCCCCTACGTGACTAGGCTGGCACGACACTTCGGGCTCCTCAACACTGCGGCCCAAGAATCATCCCTCACCCTCATCGGCTAGATGTCTCCACAAGGCATCTCGAGCATGCTTAGTATGAGGATGATCGAGAGGCACCGAGGAACCTACCCTCCCCAGTATCGTCTCGCCTAATCTACCAAGGAGGAGGCCTACAAGGACATTCCTGATGATGTCCCCCCACAGCATGAGGACTCATCGACTCAACCATCACCACCCTCTTGTCCAGTTCAGGCGGCGGCTTCATATGCTGACATTTCTGAGTGCCTCACCTGATTCGAGCAGCAGTGTTTTCAATGATTTGATAACATTGATGCTACTCTACAGCAGATTTGTCAGCACCTCCACATCTCATCGCCAGTCCCACCTTGCGAACCATCCAGCGATGAAGACGTTTAGAAATATTTATTTATTATTTTATTTTTTTTATTTTATTGAAACTACTTTTTATTTTTGTTAGATTTTAGAATTTTATTTTTAATTATTTCGGTTATTTTTTTTCGAGTACTTATTCTTCCTAATATCCCCTAAAAAGTTCCTAATTTTATCACGGTTATATAGAACTCTTAAGCTCATCATCATATAGGAACTAAAACTCCACCGGGAAAGATTCTCCACGACTGCCATGTCCTGCTCGATCATGACCATAGCTACCACTAGATATAATATTCTTTTGGCGTAGGACTTATGGACTAATGAACCTTTACAACGCGCAAGTGTGGGGGGAGGCATTCATTTCATTATCAGAAAAATCCCTGAATGACTGCCTTGTTCTCTTAAAAAGCTCTCATATCATATTTAGGATAAATTTTAATTGTTTTATGATTTTGATTGATATATCTTGAATTAAAACATAGGGATTTAAGCATTGATTGTTTAAACTTTAAGACATTAGAGAATCAAGCATGATAAGTTGATTTTTAAGAATTTAAAATCTTAGGCTGTTTCCCCAAAATTTAGGTATTACTTTGAATTGGAATTCACAAGTTTTTAACATCAAAAAGCCATAATTTTTGTGAGATTTCTGAGCCTTTTGAGCATATTGTAATTCTTTCATGCTCACTTTTATTATTGCTTTGAGTGCGTCAGTATTGAACTGTTATTCTAGAACTTGCTTGATTATGCATGTCGAGACCACACCATTTGATTTGATATATCAAAATGATTAAGGCACTTAAGATGTCTTGTTCTTAATATTTAGTCTATTTTATGTAACTTGTTCTTAAAAAAAAAACTATGTATGCATATCTGTAATTTCATATTCTGAAAGAAGCTCTGTTGTACGCAAGTGAAGATTAACTCTTTTTCTAGTTAGGCAATTTTTTAATTCAATCTCGATTCTAACCCTTTCTTTCAGCTTGTGACTACACCCCCTAACCAAGCCTCACTACAACCTTCTAAAGACCTTTTGATTGATGTATCATCTTAAATTATAGTGGTGGAGATTTGATTTTCATGCAAGCCTATGGTAATGACTTTTCATTATTGACTATTGCGTGCTTCATTTATTGTCCTTAAACACCTCGAGTGATTTGAGTGAACCTTTAGTGAGGATATGAAACTCTGTGATATTCTGAATCAAAGGTAATTACTTAGACGAAGGGAAGCACCTAAGTTTGCATGACTAAATACTCAACTTGGAATGTTTGAAACTTTTATGTTCTTTTAGTTGAATTCTCAATGTATGATTACCTATGGATTAGTTTGAGATATTATCAATAGAAATTATAAGTTGAGGAGAATTTATTTTGATTATGAGTTGAGAATTTTGCTTGAGGACAAGCAAATGCTTAAGTTTGAGGTATTTGATAAACCGTAAATTATACATATTTTTACCCCATGTTTAATGCATTTTCTGGATAATTTCTCATTAGAATTGGTGAATTCGATGCTCCTAATGCTTTAATTTCGTGTTTTATACCTAGGAGAACATAGAAGAGCGAAAGGAACGAGAAACGGGCCAAAAACAGAGAAAATAGGCCAAAGTACAAACTCAACACGGCCTGGACTTCCTCACATGGGCAGCCCACACGGCCGTGTCAAATTGGCAGAATCGAAGCACGATTCACACGGTCAAACCATATGGCCGTGTCAATTTGACAGGCTTGAACACGGCCTGAAGTAATCGCACACGGGCGTGTCACACGGGCGTGTCCCTACCGAGCCCAAGTTGAGTCCAATTCAGAAAAGGCCACTTTTGAGGGCTCATAGGCATTCCAAAGCCCATAAATACACCCCAGAAGAGGAGAAAAGGGGACACGGAGAGTAGTGGTAAGGAATTACTCCAAGGAAGCCGATTGATCCATCTCAGACGACGGATTCATCATCAAAACTGAAGATCTCTCATCAATTTCCCTTCAGGAGTTTTGGGTTTTCTTTATGTTTTGTATTCATTATTCTTCTGAGATGTTTTCTTATTTAGTTATGAACTAAAACCCCTAAATACATAAGGGGAATGAAACCTAAGACGAATCTTGTTATTATTTTCTGAATCGTATGATAAATATTTAACTTGTTCTTAACTATGTGTTCCTAATTCTTGTTTTGATATCCCAGGATACTGATTCAAGACATGCTCTTATTCAAAGAAGGAATAGACCCTGTCTAAGGGTACTTTTGTCGTAATTAAGCGCAGTTGATTGCGCGTCTAGAAATAGGGTGACAAGATTTTACCGGATTAGGGTGAAACCTAATAAGGGGATCCATAGATCGAGTTAATGCAACCCGACAATGTTAATTAGAGAAAAGTCTCAGTTATTCAATCTAGGGATTAGACATTATTAGTCTTGAATAGGGATAATAACATAGCTTAGGGATCTCTACGGAGCAAGTTGAATGAATACATTCGAAGCTAGAATAACAAGTAAAGTCTAAGTGGATTTTTCCTTAGGTATTGTCTTAAGTCAATAGATTTTTCCCAAAAGCAATTCCCCAATTCTTTTCTCTGTGAGTTCTTAGTTTAGATAATTAGTTAATTAAAACAAAACCTCTTTATTCTTAGGCTAGATAATAAAAAGATAGTCATTACTAGTACTTTTAGTTCCTTTGGGTTCGACAACCCGGTCTTGCTAAAACTACACTACTGTTCGATAGGTACACTTGCCTACATCGCGATAATAGTTAGTTCAAGAATTAGTAATTATAATTATTTAAAACCTATCACGAAACCTTGCGACCAATGTGTCTCAGCCATGTGGAGGACACGGCCTAGCACACCGGTTTGTGGCTTGGCCATGTGGATCAATTTGTTTTGCTGACGTCATAAACTGATAGTTACACGGCCTGAGGACACGGGCGTGTTAGAAGACACACAAGCGTGTCCCTGTGTCCATACGGGCATATGACCCTATTTTATGAAAATTTCTCTAAGTTTTCCCAAAGCTTTCTAATGTCCTCGGTTTAATCCTGAACCACCCCTATGTATGTTTTAGGCCTCGAAGGCCAGTATAAGGGGCGATCTACATATGTTTGAAAAGTTTTAATTTAGGTGAAATTTTATGGCCCGGTTTTGCATGTTTGTGAATATTTAAGTCTAGTAACGCCTCTAACCCTATCCTGGCTTCGGATACGGTTAAGTGGTGTTACAAATTGGTTATGCAAAAAACTTGTTAAAAGGGTTTTAAAAGTATTTTGAATCAAACTCAAGACTTCTTGCAACACCTTGATAAATTTGTTTCTATTTCTATAAATATCTTACACAAATATATGTCTGCTTTAGTGGTTAAGTGTTCTGGATGTGTTTGAGAGGTCTCAAGTTCATACCATACCTTTAGAAAATTTTGGTTATTTTTTGATCCAAGCCTTACCCTTATTGAGTGGGCTTATATAAATTGTCCTTTAATCCATATCAAAATGAGTCTGTTGGTTTGAGTGGTAAGGGGGTGTGTTGTGTTGGAGGTCCTATGTTCGAATCCCTGTGAAAGCGTAGGTAATTCTTTTTGGGTTTTGTGAGAGAGTTTTGGTGGAATTAGAATTTTGAGTAGTGGGTGGTTATGATTGAGTGGTTAGTGGGATGGGATTTCTGAGAATCATCTTTTTATTTTTCCCTAAAATTCTTCTTTCCAAGTTCTGACTTTTTTTTTCTCTCTGTATTTTCTTCCCTTCTAAAAAAATTTCTTACCTTCTCTTTGATCTACCAATGTTGTCGTTTCAAATCGTAGCATATTATTTTCCAAGTACTTTGAGTGGTTGGTAAGTGAGGATTATGGATTTAGTCGATTTGGGGTAAGTTCTTTAATCGTTATTACCAAATTTGATCCTTCTATTAATATGATTATGGGCTCTTTGGCAGAAAATCGTTATGAATGAGACCTTTCTCGTGTAGAACCATAGTTGGAGTCGTTCGGGGAATTGGGTAAGCATGAATACCCAAATTTTTCCTTTGTCTATTTTGAGAAAATTCGGTTCAATATCAATATAAGCGTTAAATTCAGTGTTTTGTTGGTCAATCTTAGGTGTAGTGTGGTTCGGGGGTGTTTTTGCATCAAAATGATGCCAGGTGTCTACCCAAAACTTAGAAAATGAAGCTTCAGCAAAATTCAAAAAATGATTCTATCGACGCCACATAGGTGTATGGTCGCTTGTATGGATGGCCATGTGCGAGACATGGTCGTGTGGTCGACGAAGGTATGGTCGTGCACAAAACACGGCCGTGTGGTGACTTGAGTATGGTCGTATGGGCCACATGGGCTAGGCCAAGTTGGGCATGTGGGTCGTGTGGGCCACATGGGTTAGCCCAAGTTGGGCATGTGGATTATTAGGCCAGGTCGTGTGGGCAACACAGGAAAAGGCCAATCTGGGTGTATGGGCCACATGGACATGTGGGCCCATAATTTTAAAATTTTCCATAAGGTCGTACGGGTCGCTCCGATTGACTGTGGGCCTATTGTAGGGTCGGTACGGGCTATTGAACCCCTATTTGTATGTTGGGATGTTCTGATAGATTGATTTGAGTAAGACGTCGTATGTATGCCTATTTGTACCGCTATATATTAAACTGATATCTGTATACAAGCATGTTGAGCATGTGTGATCTGTTATATCTGTATCTGATTTTCTGTATATGTCATTGGGTAAGATTTGTATATGAGGAGGAAGTATTCTATTCGGCGTTGATCGCCCAAGTTCTAGCAGCTTGACTGCAGATATTCTGATATGTGTCTTACTGGCACTATGTGGTGTGTAGGGATGGGTGGGTGTTTTTAACCCCACATGGTGTATTGGGATGATTGGAAAGGGTGTGTAAAGGATAGGGGTAGGATTTATGTATATCTACTTCTGTAATTAAATCTAGATCTAATTCTGAATCTAAAACTATATTTGTTTCTCATTGTGCATATAATTTTGTATGTTTGCATGCTTAATTCTACTAGGTTACACATTGAGTTTTTGTAAACTCACATCTATTGTCTGTTTTGTCAAGTAATCCATAAACTTAGGGGGATCGGTGCGACGGAGCCTATCAGTGACCACGAGTTCATAAATTGGTTATGTTTATGGTTTTTATTTTGAAGATTATTTCTGGACTTTTTGACAATTGGACTCTCCGGACTTTTTGGTTGATTTTCTTGTCGATGTGGATTTTCGTTTTAGTACTTAATTTGCGATTGATATCTAAAAACTATGGTTTCTACTAAAGCAAAGGTTTTCTAAAAATACAAACTAATTTCTTGAAATACAACGTTTTCAAAAGCTTCCGCTATAAAACACGTTTAAAGGTTAGTTAATTAATTGAATAAACGTTTTGACAATGGATAAAGGCAAATAAGAGTTTTAAAACTGAAATGGTTTTAACGTGTGGAGTTCGATATCAAAACCCATTCTTTGTGACACCTCCTGATTTGGCCATAGTGTCTAGGCCGGGTTTGGGGTGTTACATTTCTCGCATCCGAAGTGAGAATCATACCACTAGACCAAATGCCCTGCATTTGAAGATTTTGGCATATTCTCTAAAGCGAATATTGCATATAATTATTTGGAAATTATATTTGTTGACTTAGTGGCATTACAGAATTTACATTGATTTAGACATTTCCAGTAGTAAATGTCATAATAATACTTATATGTGGATACAAAGTAAAAGGAATGATAGTAAAATTATCAATTTGTTACAACTTAGTACAATGGAAACACATGTTAAAGTAAACCAGAAATTTACTGATACAAATGCATTTACTACTTAGCATGACCAGTTAGACCATCTTGGATCATATATGATGCGAAAATTAATTGAGAATTCATATGAACATTCATTAAAAAATCAAAAGATTCTTTAATTTAAAGAAATCTCATTTTTTGCTTGTTCTCAATGAAAATTGATTGTTAGAAACTCACAAGCTAAAGTTAAGTTTTAATGTCTTGCATTTCTGAAATGAATATGGGTCCATTCATGCACCATGAGGATGGTTTTGATATTATATGATTTTGGTAGATGCATCTACAAAATAATCACATATGTGTTATCAATTGCAACCTGTCGTTTGCAAAATTGCTTGTTTAAATAATTAATTTTAGATCATGCAATTAAGACAATTCATCTTGCCAATACTGATGAGTTTATATCTTCGTCTTTTATTGATTGAGTTTGAAAAACTGTTGTAAAAGTTTGTTATTTATGCGCATAATGGTTTAGAGAAATATTGATTGAATGCCTTTGATTAATCTCTAAACCATTACTTATGAGAACTAAACTTCCTATTTCAACATGAGATTTTGTTGATTTATGTGTTGTACGCATCAAGCCAATAAGTTATAAATACTCCCCATTACAATTGGTTTTTGATCAAGAGTTAAATATTTCTCACCTTTGAATTTTTGTATGTGCATATATGTTTCAATTGCTCCACCACAACGCACAAAGATGAGTGAATCCTCAAAGAAAGCTGGGAATATATATTAATTACAAGTCTCTTTGTTTATTAGATGTTTTGAATTTTTTAGAGATTCATTATGACATGATTTGTGATTACAATTTTGATCCGATGGTTTTCCTGACATTAGGGAGAGAGAAATAATAACTTGTAATAAGTTACAGAGAGAGTAAATAGAACCAGAAGTTCAATAAGGACAACTCATTACAAGTTAACTGTTAGATGTATTTACAAACTTAATGAGAATAACCAAGTTAATATTTTAATTTGAATAAAAGTCCCAGTCGAACAATAAGTTAGAATAAATAATATATTGATCGGTTCCAAAGATGAAAATTATTCTATATGGTCATATAGTGGAGGCGGGAGCTCTAGAAGAGACCCAAGACATAACTAATAAATAAAACTCTAGAAGAGATTCAGGTACCTGAAATTGAATTTTAAAATAATGAAAATAAGAGATCTCGATAAGTTATGTCAATTCGAGAAAATGTGGAACCGAATGATAAAAGTGGTTGGCAATAATTTTGCATGCAATATTATTATTGAAATAATGAAATAAAAGGAGGATCTTGAATAAATCTATTGAGAAATATAGATATGGAATAAACTGATCAGAATAGAAATATGCAACTTAAGTACAATTAAATTGGTGGAGTTTTTGGACCAGTAGTCCAAATATCTAAATGTATAAAGCCAGTAAGGGTGCAAATGAAGTAGTTTTGCAAAAGTGGAATGAAAATATGAAGTTTTTCACGAAGTCCTGACATTGATTATGAAAAGATATAATATTCTTTTGTGGTGGATGCAATGACCATTAGATATATTATTTTGACAATTCATAAAAAGATTTAACTTGCGTCTAATGATTATTGCTACAACCTTTTATGAACCACTATATAGCAAATTTTATATTAAAATCTTTAAAGGATTTATAATGCTAGAAGCATATTGAAATTCTCAAGAAAAAGTTCATTTATATGAATTGAAATAATTTGAACATATGTGGTAAATATGTAATGCCCTGACTTCTTAAATTTTGTTTGTACAAATTCTGTCATAAATGAGCATTAGTTTCCATGGTTGAGTGGCGTCAGTGTAGTTGGAGGTCCTTGGTTTGAATAGTAGTAGGGATATGGATGATTTATTTTGATGGTTTCAACTCTGCTGTTAAGATGGTGGACTTGGTGTGGGTTTTAAACTCTTAGAAAATGGGTAGTTATCAGATGGTAAGTTTTGGATATTATGGGATTTTATTTTTGATTTATCCTATTTTATTGTTTAAAATAATTAATTGGTGGTTATTCTGTTATTTCTTTTTCCCCAAAATTATCTCCCCACAAGTCACATTATTTTTTGTTGTTTCCCTCTTCTCTCAACTTCCACACACATTATTATCTTTCTTTTTGCTTCAAACGACAATTCTTGCCATTCTTTTGTTTTGATCATCAGGCAAGTCCTTGTAGCTAATTAGTGGGCAATTGGAATGAATCGAGAAGCGCAAGAAGCGTTTAATTCTTTGACGAGTTAGGATTTGGGTAGCGTTGTTCATTCAAAGGTATCAAATCTAGATCAAGTGTGTAACGAGAAACTTGAAAAATAGGAATGGCAAAAGCCAAAATTGGGGTCTGTCGACGCCACACGGTCGTGTGCCAGGCCATGTGGTAGGCCATGTGCGACACACAACCGTGTGACAGGCTATGTGCGACACACGGTCCAGGCCAATTTGGGCCATGAGGACCACACGGGCATGTCAGCCACATGGGCATGTGAGCCCAAAATTCAAAACTATTCCCTAGGGTCATACATGTCGTCTTGATCGACTATGGGTGTAACAGCCCAATGTTTAGTGGTGACGAAATAGTGGTTTGGGACCACAAATATCCATCGTATTGACACATAAATATTATTTTTAGATTATTTATAGAGTCATTAGAGTCGTATTAAATTTTGGTTAAGAAATTTAACGTTTAGATAGTTAATTTAGGAAAAATGACTAAACTGAAAAAAGCTGCAAAATTTAGTAAATCTTGAATTTCCATTGATTTGATAGTTTAAATATGAAATGAAAAGAGACTCAAATAATAATTAGTTCATTTGGATATTAATGGACCATAATAGGCTTTTAAATTGTGGTTTTATAAAGTTTTAATTAAAGGTGATTATGTAATTTAGTAAATAAATTAAAGTTTAATTAAATAAAACCAAAAAACATCATGTTTTTGGATGTTCCACTGAAAAACCTAAGGCATTTCACCATTTTTGAAGCTTCATATTCAGCTAGCATAGGAACCTTCCATGTAAGTCCGTTTTAATTCAATTTCTTATAATTTTTATGTTTTTAAGATCGTTGCAACTAGGTTCAACTAGCCCGTACCTTCTTTTTTGAATCTGTTAAAAATTTTGGAAGTTTCCATTAATAAATCTTGAATTTTTATGATGAATACCATGTATTTGGAGCTTTGATTGTATTGTTTGATGACTTTGTAAAGTGATTTTTTTGTTAGATTTTGATTTTAAGATTAAATTGTGAAAATGTCAAAATTTTAGGGTTTGATAGTGAATTTAATATTCATTAGGGACTATTTTAGGGCCTATATATTTGGAAGGAGTATTTATTTGAGAAAATGGTTAATTTGATGAATTTTGGGTTAAGGGACTAAATTGAAAAAATTATAAAAGTTTAGGGTAAATGTGTAAATTAAAAAATAAAAGGGTATTAATTGTAAAATGGATTGAAATGTGGAATGTAAGCTGATAATTGAGAAATTTTACATTTTAAATCAAGATCCTGTAGATACTCGTGGAAAAGAAAAATAGCAGAATAATCCCTGAACTTCTGCTACTACAGTTTAGTCCAGGTAAGTTTGTATGGTTTAGAATTTCATATCTATACGAATTGTTGAGTAGAATACTATGGTACAACATATATATATATTAGTTTTTGATAATGAAATATTATTTGAGATATACTTTCGAAATTTGATGCTCGGTTTGGATTGAATGCGGGATAGGTACAATTGTGATTTGGTGTGTGATAAACCGTAAATTATACATGTTTTTACCCCATGTTTAATGCATTTTATGGATGATTTCTCATTAGAATTGGTGAATTCGATGCTCCTAATGCTTTAATTTTCATGTTTTATACTTAGAGAGCATAGGAGAGCGAAAGGAACGAGAAATGGGCCAAAAATAGAGAAAATGGGCCAAAGTATGAAATCAACACGGCCTGGATCTCCTCACACGGGCAGACCACATGGCCGTGTCAATTTGGCAGGCTCGAGCACGGCCTGAAGTAATCGAACACGGGCGTGTCACACGAGCGTGTCCCAGCCGAGCCCAAGTTGAGTCCAATTCGGAAAAGGCTAATTTTGAGGGCTTCTAGGAATTCCAAAGCCTATAAATACACCCTAGAGAAGGAAGAAAAGGGGTACACAGAATAGGAGTAAGGAATTACTCCAGGGAAGCCGATTGATCCATCTCAGAAGCCAGATTCATCATCAAGACTGAAGATCTCTCCTCAATTCCCCTTCAGGAGTTTTGGGTTTTCTTTATGTTTTGTATTCTTTATTTTTCTGAGATGTTTTCTTATTTAGTTATGAACTAACCCTAAATACCTAAGGGGAATGAAACCTAAGACGAATCTTGTTATTATTTTCTGAATTGTATGATAAATATTTAACTTGTTCTTAATTCTTGTTTTGATATCCCAGGATACTGATCAAGATAAGCTATTATTCAGAGGAGGAATAGACCCTGGCTAAGAGTACATTTATCATAATTAAGCGGAGTTGATTGCACGCCTAGACATAGAGTGACAAGATTTTGCCGGATTAGGGTGAAACCTAATAAGAGAATCCATAGATAGAGTTAATACAACCCTAGAGTGTTAATTAGAGAAAAGTGTCGGTTATTCAATCTAGGGATTAGACGTTATTAGTCTTGAATAAGAATAATAACATAACTTAGGGATCTCTACGGAACAAGTTGAATATTAGTCTTGAATAAGAATAATAACATAACTTAGGGATCTCTACGGAACAAGTTGAATGAATAAATCATCCGACTCAAAGCTAGAATAACAAGTAAAGTCTAGGTGGATTTTTCCTTAGGTATTGTCTTAAGTCAATCGATTTTTCCCAAAAGCAATTCGCCAATTCTTTTCTCGGTGAATTCTTAGTTTAGATAATTAGTTAATTAAAACAAAAACCCCATTAATCTTAGGCTAGATAATAAAAAAAATAGTCATTACTAGTACTTTTAGTTCCTTTGGGTTCGACAATCTGGTCTTGCTAAAACTAGACTACTGTTCGATAGGTACACTTGCCTACATCATGATAATAGTTAGTTCAGGAACGAGTAATTATAAATATTTAAAACCTATCACGAAATAACGCAATCAGTGTGTCATGGGGGATTGGAGTAGGGATGGACTTGGAGTGATGTATATTTATATTGCCCGAGTAAACTGAGGTTCAGCATTTGTTGCGAACTCTCGTGTTGTACTTTCTATTTGGTGTGTTTCGGTGGGACTAGCTCTTTTGAGCATCTGGTGTGTTTTTGTTGGATTAGCTCTTATGAGCATTGGTGTGATTTGGAGGGATTGGTTCGTGTGAGCATCTGGCGTGCTTTTGGTTGGACTGACGATGTAGTCGTTCTTCGAATTGAAATCTCAATAAGGTAATTGTTCAATGAATTTGATGAATTCTCTAGTCATTTGAGTATTAAATTGAACATATGTGATTTATCTATTGAGATTTTGGATGACAGTAAACTTTCGTGGTTGAAATGCTATTGTGTGAATTGTTTTCTTTACTTTGGTAAGATTTATCATTTTAATACGTCGAACTTACTAAGCTTCTTTAAGCTTACTTGTGTTAATCTTTGTTCTTGTAGATACTTGGAAGGTTAGACAATCAGATCGGCACTCGATTCACACTATCGAGAATAACTCAATAGTTTTTGAAACGTTTATTCCAGATTATATGGCATGTAATAGGTTTGAATGTTGATACTCATATTTTGGAAATGTAAATAGTTAAGTATGAACTTGGTTGGATAAGTTGTTTTAGATGATACCTTTTTTATACTTTTGATGTCTTAATAATATGTATTAAGTGGATATGTGATGCATGTTAAGTTGACCAAATTAGTATGTTATGAAATGATTATAGTATAGCTAAGATATGGTATGTTTGAGATGGTATTGAATTAGATGATAGGTTGAAGTAAGTGATAAGTGGTGTTTGAGGTTTATTTTGATATACAATTGTACATACTTGTGGTACCAATGATGGTACATTGGTTAGGCACTTAATAGGTTGATTTGGTATGTTTTTGGCTTGTTTAATGTCACTTTGAATATGTGTTTTGGTTGGTATTTGAGTTTTTTAAAGTCCAAGTAAGCTTGAGATGGTACACTTATGGTTTAAGGTTCATTTTGGATCTACAAGGCCTGATACACGACCGTGTAACTTAGCTATGTGTGACACATGGCCAAGCGACACGACCTTGTGTCACCTGTAGGTTGTAAAGGTTGTATTTCGATAGTTACACGGCCGTGTGAGCCATTTCGAAAGATACACGTGTTGGAATGCCAGTACCCCCATAGCACAGCTGAAAAAATATATATATATTCTGACGATCCAAACCATGGATCCATGTACAAGGAACGAATCAGGGTGAAAAAGGTTTCGAAATTACCGAAACTTCAATTAGAGAAGACAGTGAAGCCTCGGCAATGAGAATACTGTTTTACTTTCGAATCCAAGCCGCAATCTTTATGATCCCGACCTCTACGTAATCCACCCAGTTGACAATAAACGAAAGAAATCTCCAAAACTATTTTCAGAGATATTTTGCTTGAAGGCTGCTAGACCTAGTAGCAAAGCTTCGGGTTTGTATATATATTCACTTTTTAGGGTTTTTCTCCCTTTCTATATATAACTCCCCTTATAATTGGTATGTATATAACGAATTCTTAATTTATTAAATTTTAATCAGAACATAATAATCATAATTAAAATAAATAAATATAATAATGTTTTAACTGAAAATTATAATTACATTAATTATAATAAAGATTTCGGTAAACTATATTTATTTAAATTTATATACGAACCAAATTCATATATTAATAGAATTATGTTCTCCTTATGTGTACAACATCCTTGTACATATAATATGTTTGATATTTGATTGCCCAATTAAATTATTTCTATAATTAATTTTATTCATGTGACAACCAAACACAATACCAACTATGTTTTATTCCGTTCATTTCAACCATAAGGTGTGACCCTGTAGGTTCTTGTAACGTTAGAAGTAATACTAGAACAATTCTAATGTTACAAACAATGAGTGGCATCTAGCAATACATCATTGCTACCTAAGTTACAAGAAGTCATGATTCGACATAACCTTTTGTGATTAACCTCTCATGCATTAATCCTTAAGTCCTTTATCTCTGGAATGGACACAAGTCATGGAATAGTCACACTTGCATAATCCATCCCATGTTTCTTGATACCTTGAGTAGACTATGATATATAAATAAGTATGACATCTCATATCAACTTATTTGAGCATGACCATGCATTTTTAGTCTCACTCAATCAAGTGGCCTAAGATATTACTCCCATTATATAGGAGGACTTATCCTATATTGATCAACCATATCCTTCTACATAGATTGTGGTATATCCAACATCAACCTTTATAAAACAACCAGTTACGGTGTATGTTTGACTGTATCAAATATACAGCTCACGATGTTGGGATAATAATGATCTCAAGTCTGAGGATCATATACAGATTAATCACTATGAGTAATGTTGTGACAATTACATAATAATCCAAGAAACATACTCATAGCGGGTCAATCCAATATGTTGTTCTCTAACACACATATTCATGCATTGATTCTGACACTCCATATCAATGACAACTCTTTATCATCAATCAACTACATGTTAGTCTTAATGCATTATTGTTGTCCTAGTCAACAATAATAATACTTGACTAAGGACCTTTTAAGAATAATCATATTATTCTCAGGACATTATTATAAAATAGTTTATTTATACACACAGAAAAGAAACTGAAATAATAATGGCAACGCCTTATATTAATAAACATGGTAAATCAAGTATGTTATTACAAGCATCTCATGATTGATCTTTGGGCATACTCTTACAATCTCCCACTAGCACTAAGGCCAATCACTCATATATCTAATACCAAGTGACTTAGAGTGACGATCATGCTTCTGCTGTGTCAGAGGCTTGGTCAAGGGATCAGCAATGTTATCATCTGTAGGTACTCTACATATCTCTACATTCCCTCGATCGATAATCTCTCGAATAAGATGGTAGTGCCTAAATATATGTTTGGATCGCTAGTGAGATCTGGGTTCTTTAGCTTGTGCAATGGCTCCATTGTTATCACATCGGAGTTCTATAGCATCTGATATGCTAGGCACAACCCCTAGTCCAGTGATGAAATTCTTGATCCAAACTGCTTCTTTTGCTGCCTCACTAGCTGCAATATACTTGGCCTCTATTGTAGAATCGGCTACTGTACTTTGCTTTGAACTCTTCCAGCTCACAGCACCACCTTAAGGAAAAACACAAAACCTGATTGCAATCTAGAATCATCCTTGTTGGTTTGGAAGCTGGCATCAGTGTAACCTTTTACACTTAACTCTTCCTCACCATCATATATTAGGAACGTATCCTTAGTTCTTCTCAAGTACGTAAGGATATTCTTGACTGTGGTCCAGTAACCTTCACCGGGATCTACTTGGTACCTACTCTTCATACTTAAGGCATATGAGACATCTGGACGGGTACGTAACATGACATACATGATAGATCCAATAGCAGAAGCATATGTAATTTTACTCATGCGTTCTCTCTCTTGTGGAGATGAAGGACACATTTCCTTCAAGAGTGAAATACCATGTCTCATAGGTAGGAATCCTCTCTTATATTCTTCCATGTTGAACCTTTTTAATACTTTAACTATGTATGTACTTTGGCTTAGACCTAGTAGTCGTCTTGATCTATCTCTATAGATCTTGACTCCTAATATGTAAGTGGCTTCGCCCAAGTCCTTTATAGAAAAACAACTTCCTAACCATATCTTAATAGACTGCAAGGTAGGTATGTAATTTCCCATAATAAGTATGTCATCCACATACAGTACCAAGATTGTGATAGTGCTCCCACTAACTTTCTTGTAAACACATGGCTCATCTTCATTTTTGATAAAACCAAACTCTTTGATTGCATCGTTAAAACGAAGATTCCAAATTCGAGAAGCTTTCTTTAATCCATAAATGGATCTTTGTAGCTTACATATCTTTCTAGCATCCTTTGGATTGACAAAACCTTCAGGTTGTGTCATGTACACATCCTCTTCAAGTTTCACGTTAAGAAAAGCTATTTTGACGTCCATCTACCAGATTTCATAATCATGGAATGCAGCTATGGCGAGCAAGATCCTGATGGATTTAAACATAGCTACAGGAGAAAAGGTTTTATCATAGTCAACACCATGAATTTGGCGAAAACCTTTAGCGACTAATTGCCCCTTGTATGTTTGTACATTACCATCCATGTTGGTTTTCTTTTTGAAAACTCATTTGCACCCTATGGGTTTAACCCCTTCGGGTGGGTCAATCAAAGTCCATACTTGGTTTTCATACTTGGAATCCACTCAGATCTCATGGCCTCAAGCCATTTCTTAGATGCTGGGCTCGTCACCGCTTCTAGATAAGTTCTAGGCTCATCTTGATCTACAAGAAGAACGTCACCATGCGTTGTAATGAGAAATCCATATCTCTCAGGTGTATGGTGTTCTCTTAAAGATCTGCACGGTGGTTGTGTTTCTACAGCAGTTACTTGTTCCTCAATTTCTTGTGGAATTTGCTGTTGTTATATCTCTGGTTCAATAGTATCTTGTGATTCTCAAATTTTTTCAAGTTCAATCTTTCTCCCACTTCCTTTTCTAGAAACAAATTCTCTCTCTAGGAAGACACCAGTCCGAGCAATAAACATTTTGTTCTCAGTGGATTAAAGAAATAATATCCTTTGGTTTTTTTTGGATACCCCACAAAAATACACCTTTCAGATTTGGGTTCAAGCTTAGTAGGCATCTGACATTTAACATAAGCTTCACAACCCCAAATTTTCATAAAAGACATACTAGGACGTTTCCCAGTCCACATCTCATATGCGTCTTTTGAACCGATTTAGATGGAACACGATTTTGTGTGAAAGCAACTGTTTCAAGTGCATGTCCCCAAAAGGAAGTCGATAGATCAGCATGACTCATCATGGATCGAACTATGTCTAACAGAGTTCGATTTCTTCTTTCAGAAACTCCATTTTATTAAGGAGTACCAGAAGGAGTAAGTTGTGAGACAATTCCATATTCCTTCAAAAGATCATCAAACTCTAGGCTCAAATACTCTCCACCTCGATCAAATCAAAGTGTATTGATAGTTTTGCCTAGTTGATTTTTTACTTCATTTTTGAATTCCTTGAACTTTTCAAGGGCCTCAGACTTATGGCGCATGAGATAAACATACTCATATCTACTGAAATCATCAATGAAAGTAATGAAGTAGTGAAATCCACCTCTGGCCTGTGTATTTATTGGTCCACATACATCAGAATGTATTAAGCCCAATAAATCACTAGCTCATTCACTTTTACCAGTAAAAGGAGATTTAGTCATTTTTCCCAATAAGCAAGATTCACATACTTCAAATTTTTCAAAAACAAATGAATCCAAGAGACCATTTTTATGGAGTTTGGATATGCATTTCTCACTTATGTGGCCTAAACGACAATGCCAAAGATAAGTTTGATTTGAGTCATTTATTTTAGATCTTTTAGTATTTATGTTGTAAATAGGATTCATTTGATCTAAAATATAGAGGCCATTAATCAATTGTGCCGAACCTGTAACACCCCTCACCCGTATCCAACACCGGGACAAGGCTCGAGGCATTACCAAACTTAAACATTCATAAACATACAAAACTGGGTCACCAAATTTCGCCCAAAATTAAAACTTCTAGAACATATGCATATCGTCCCTTATACAGGCCATCGAGCCCTATAACCTACATTAAGGCGGTTCGGGACAAAACCGAAAGCATTCGATAAATTTTGGGCAATTTAATAAATTTCTAGCTTTAGAGTGTCACACGCCCGTGTAGGTGAGCTGTGTGGACTCACACGCTCGTGTGACTTGGGCCACGCCTATGCCCTTAGCCCGTGGGCAACACTGACTTTTAAACACGGCCATGGCACACGCCCATGCTGCCTGTCCGTGTTCAATACTGACTTTGGGACACGGCCATGGCACACGCCCGTGTGACCTACCTGTGTCTTGTACTAACTTAAAATTTTAAGTGCAGGGGACGGCCATAGCACACACCCATAGGTGGGAACCGTGTGTCACACACGGCATAGACACACGCCCGTGTGTTCAACCTTGTGGACCCTAGTAGACTATTTTTCAAGCCTTAAGTCACCCCTTTCTACTCCTTATACCATTATACTATGTTTACTAACTTATAAATTAAACATCCACGTTCAGGGCATTAACAACTTATTACCATATCACACATTTATTCTGTGGCCATGACCACCTCAAATGGTCCTAAGGCATTCACCATGTACGTATACCATATACTTCTTATACATAATGAACAAGCATAATCACATACCCACATCACAAGACATTTACATATATCATGGATGAATAGGCTTACAAGCCAAAATCATTATAAGCCACATCTCATGGCTACATACAACAAATAATTATAAGCCAATACATTTGGCTAATCACAACAACATCAATCATAGAAAAACTAAGTCCCTATACATGCCACTCACTTGAACAAGTTTAACATATACATGTCAATACTCCAAAGGTAAAGGCTTGATAATGTGATGCTGCCTCCGACGATCTCCAACCCTGAGATGACATGTCAAAACAAAAAAGATGGAAAGGGGGAGTAAGCTTTACGCTTAGTAAGTCCATATGAAAATAATAAGTATTATAATAACATGTTTCCTTCGGTAAAATAATTATAATTATGCTTTTATTCATATTTTGGTCAAGCTGTCTACTCGAGTCATAGTCAATAAATTATTTACAACTCGAGCTAAGGAACTCCAAATTAATACCCGTTAATTTTATCAGAAACTAGACTCATATCTATTCTTATCATAAAATTTTCAGAATTTTTGGTTTAGCCAATAAGTACAGTTTATTATTCAAAGTCTCCCTTGTTTCGCTGTTTGACAACTTCAACCTTTCTTCACTAAAATTTATTTATTTCCTAGTACGAGACTCAGATAATGTTCCTGTCTATTTTTCTTGAAAGTAGACTCATTAAGGATTTCATTCATATGAATTTTAACTCATAATTATTTTTTAACAATTTCTAGTGATTTTCCAAAGTTGAGATAGGGGTGTCTCGAATCACTCCGACTCTGTCTCACAAGAATTCAAATATCTCATGAAACAGAATTCTTTTATTTTCACCATTTTCATATTTTATTAAGCTTCTAACTCAACTTCTACTATTTTTAGTGGATTTTCAAATTTGGACCAATGATGCTGTACCAAATCTGTCCTAGTGCAACAAGGTAATAACCATCACAAATTTGTCATAGAAATTATTCTCATAAATATCATTCATTCATTGGCACCATTGTCATAAGTCTATTTCATTTCACATGTCAAACACATGCTGATGGGCTTCGAGTACTTACCTGTTCTATCATTTAGCACTGCACTCATCCAAACATGACAACTCACATGCATCATATTATTATTATATAACATACATTATGTATCATGGCAAGAGCCTTTTATTTCATTTCTCATATTAATCTCGTTGAATTTCTCGGAATCTCGATGGATATCCCATTCACCGTCAATTCATACAAGTGATCATTTTATATGCGCACTCCTACGAATCTCACATTTTATGGCAGGATTACCAGTCTAGGCTAAATCCCCCGAAATATAAACTCATGGAGCGATGTCAGGATTACCAGTCTAGGTTAAATCCCATGTAAACAACAAGCACTCCCAATAGGCTCGGATCTGAATTACCAGTCCAAGCTAAAATTCAGACCTTAATCGGATTACTCATCTGGGCTAAATCCTTAATACACACATATTCTTTAGGAGGCTCGATCACTTAAGGAACACCCGTTTGGGCTAGATCCTTTCTATATTTGAGATCAACGGATTACCCGTCCGGGCTAAATCCTTTTTTGCAACACATGCAGGATCTTAAGTCATGTAAGCCATGGTTTATCCATCGAATTTCCCTTTTTATCCAACCTAGCTTTTTTTTCTCTTTCCATCAAGTATCTCATTAGGCATAGCCACTCATGCAATGTACATCCAATTTAACACATTTCCTTGTTTATTTAGACATTAGTCCATAAGATAAACATGGTATTGTATATAATTATAATTTGGCATTTGTTACAATATATAATCTTCATATCAAAAAAATAAATATCCATCACACAATATTAACACATCAATTTAGGTTCAAGTATGAACAATAATAATATCATTGCATTATCATTGACATATGAACTCACCTCGGTTTCGAGTACGACTATTTATTTCGAGTTTGTGCATAACCTTGTTCAACCTTATTCTAAGCCCGGATCTTGTTTTCCTTGATCTATAATATCATATTTATCCTACTACTTAGTCACATTATTCATAGGGGTCCAAAAATCATATTTTTACAAATTTGCATTTTGACCCCTAAACTTTTGTATATTTGCACTTTTGGCCCAAGGCTCGAAAATTCAAATAAATCCTATTTTCTTATGTTTTTGACATGCTGATCATTTTTCCCTTCTATGGCAACATCAAATTCTCACTCTAACATGTATTTATGAACATTAGGTATTTTTATCGATTATACCATTTTACTCGTTTTCACGTAAAATCGCTTAGAAAAAGTTGTTTAACACAATTTCAAGCTTCATATTCTACCATTAAACATCAAAATACATACATATCATTCATGGATAAATTTTTAAACTTAAACCCTAGCTCAAAATAATGGTAGAAATAGCTAGAACATGTTACCGGGATTTCAAAAATGTAAAGAACTTTAAAAACGGGGCTCGGGATCACTTACAAATGAGCTTGGAAGCTTGGCCAAACCCTAAACATGGCTGCTCTAGGTAATTTTGGCTGAAGCAAGAAGAAAGGGACACATTTGGGTTTTAAAATTTGTCTTTTAATGTATTTTACCCCTAAATAACCAAAATGCCCTTTTTGCCTTTCTTTGAAATTTTATTCATCCAAGGCCTTTTTTGTCCAACAAGTTATAAAATTGTCTAATTACTATTTAAGGAACTCCCATTTAAAATTTCATAACAATTTGATACCTCTAACATGTAGAACTCAACTTTTGCACTTTTTACAAGTTAACCCTTTTGACCAAATTGAGTGCCCAAACGTCGAAATTTTCGAACGAAATTTTCACGGAATCATTCCGTGAAATCGTATACCATAAAAATATAATAAAAATAAATTTTCTTACGTCAGATTTGTGGTCCCGAAACCACTATTCTGACTAGGCCCTAATTCGGGATGTTACATTTCTCCCCCCTTTAAGGATTTTCGTCCCCGAAAATCTTACTAGAAGAGTGGTTTAGTTCCTCATAATCTTTACTATCTCATAATTAGTGCTAAAGAACCTTTTACTTTAGCCTTCATTAAAATCCAGGGTCTTATTTAGCTTTCCCAATAACTCATGATATATGAAAATTCGTATCCCAATCCAATTAACCAGGACTAGCTTCCCAAGAAATCTGATACTCTCATCAATACATGATTCCATTAACCCGTTGGGCAGATTTAACATTTACCAAGACGATTTGCGAATTTTATCATATGTCAACCAAAAATCCATACATCCTTTTTCTCTTTCAAATATAAGAATAATCCTGACAAGAAATCCATAATCATCTCGTCCTCATTTCCATTCTAATATCACTACTAATGAAGATCGTTCTGATATCACCCGATGTTTAGCAGTAGTCCTGATAACCTTTCATGTATTTAATTACAAATATTAGAAATGTCGAGTTCTAAACTAGATCATCAATATATACTCTTGTGATTTTTCTTGCAAACTCTTTGCATAAGCCTGGAATTTTTATTTCAAGTACTTGTAACCACATTCTTCCCTTCTCAGCAATCAAGTAATAGTCGACTTAAGTCAGTTGCACAATCTCACACACAATTCCTTTTAGGACAGTAGATACATTAGCTATCCCGTTGCTTTACTGACTTAAGACACATCACAATTTATTCAATAACACATTATTGAAATTCAATAAATATTTTTATTCAGCACATACCCCATCAGTCCAAAGACTTTGGTCAATAACATTCTCGCTTATTCAAAGCTTTAATAACATGTAATAGACCATTCAACTTTCACAAGACGGAAACTTTATCATTCAGAACAACTTTAAATCGTATCAGGGTCTCTTAAGATATATATATATGCACTTTCATTCAGACTATCTATCCTTCACCCAAAGAGAGGTAAAATCTTGTTTCCAGGCACAAATACTTTATTTAACCTTTCAAATAATAATCAATACCACTTGAACCACTGAGTTGGTATTAATCATCTATAAATAACATTTTAAAAGATCTTCTTTTTCAGTTGATGGAACAGTCTAACATGAAACCATTCAAACTCACTTATCATACTAACCAAAGTCCATTTCAATTGCATTAGCTCAGGATAAAAAAAATGCCACAATTGAATGCATTAACTTGGATTAACTTACTCGAGGAAAGGAACCCACCATACAAACTGAAACTGCAATTTTCATCATGTATGCCTTTATTGATATTAGTTCTTTACACGAAGATTTAGAGAAATCTAGATACGGAGGTCAGCATGTTACTATAATCAAACTAGGAACACGTTTATAATCGACATAGCCATCATAGGTTGAAGAACATACCTTGGATACAATTGATCATTGGTAATTTTACGAGATGGAGATAACAAGAAAACCAGAATAAAGAAATCCATGACAGAGGAATCCAAGATAAAGATATCCAAGGTACAGAAATCCAAGATACCATATCATAATGAAAGACCCAGAAAAATGTTCATAAGAAAGATGTGAAGGATCTTGATACTTCTTCAGAGAAAAAAGTCCAGAAGAATACATCAATCCAACCCACTAGAATTAAATGCAATAAGGATAACTTATCTTCCCATATATGTATATTGAATAGAGCATCAATTTGGAGAGACAGATTTATATCATCGTGCGTATTATTTCATAAAGTCCTATTAGATGGAATGTAATGATATGCCAGAGAGACATAGAGCAATATAGATTATGTACCAGTCAGGCCATCAATATTTTCGTCTATACATCATGATTAGGAAGCACTCCCATAAATCAAGGATTTTATCAGTAGGGCAGCAACCGTAAAAATATTTCCGAGAACAGTTAAACATACAGAATACCTCGAAAAAGACTGCAATAATCTGGTATCTTACCTTTCAACATTATTCCTTTAGTTATTTCTGCCATCGTAAATCTCACATTATGCTTCTCATTAAAGAAGTTCAGTTCTGAAGAAATTTCCAGTTTATACATTTCCCAACATCTTACCTTACTAGTCCTGTCGTTATTTATCAACCCGATTTAATCTCTGATCGTGTTCATAACCATTTAATAGCTGAACCCTTTAGTATCATATTTGTGGACTTATTCAATACGATTCTTGTGAAATTCCTTCACAAAACACCACTCTGGTAAGGGGTGGGGTTGTAAGATCCCTAACTCGTTTCTCATACTCATATACTTATATCACTAGTTTATTATCAAAATAACATTTTCATAAACATATCATTCACTTCAGGAAAACTTTTATTCACGTTCACATGACAAGAACTTTTCAGTTATCTTATTTAAACAAGTATATTTAGGTATGCGTTCTATGGATTTTGGATAGCCTACTAATCTCATTCATTCAATCCATCAAGTCAGGCATATAACCTTTTATAAAGGCCAAACAAACATGGACAAATACATCACAGTTTAAACTTTCATCTCATATGTTATCATGTACATATCATCAACTTTTATTCATAATATTCAAATTTTAAGCTCATCATAACTGTACTTTACCCGAATGCCCTAGCTTCTCATTAAACATGGTCGGTATAGCTCGGTTGGAGGGCACCATTATCTAAACAAAATGACTCTCATGCACGTCGGGAGACATCACACTATCATAGATCGGTGGCATTTATAGCTGAACTCTCATACATATGCTAGTTTAATCTGAGAACCGACTAAACCATAGCTCTAATACCACTAAATGTAAAACCCCTCACCCGTATCCAACACCAGGACAGGGCTCGAGGCATTACCAGACTTAAACATTCATAAACATACAAAACTGGGTCACCAAATTTCGCCCAAAATAAAAACTTCTAGAACATATGCATATCGTCCCTTATACAGGCCATCGAGGCCTATAACCTACATTAAGGCGATTCGGGACAAAACCGAAAGCATTCGATAAACTTTGGGCAACTTAATAAATTTCTAGCTTTGGAGTGTCACATGCCCGTGTAGGTGGGCCATGTAGACTCACACGCTCGTGTGACTTGGGGCACACCCATACCCTTAGCCCGTGGGCAACACTAACTTTTAAACACAGCCATGACACACGCCCATGCTTCCTGTCCGTGTTCAATACTGACTTTGGACACATCCATGGCACACGCCAGTGTGACCTACCCATGTCCTGTACTAACTTAAAATCTTAAGTGCAGGGGACACACGGCCATAGCACACACCTATGGGAGGGAACCGTGTGTCACACACGGCCTAGACACACGCCCGTGTGTCCAACTATGTGGATCCTAATAGGCTATTTTCCAAGCCTTAAGTCATCCCTTTCTACTCCTTATACCATTATACTATGTTTACTAACTTATAAATTAAACATTCATGTTCAGGGCATTAACAACTTATTACCATATCACACATTAACTCCATGGCCATGACCACCTCGAATGGTCTTAAGGCATTCACCATGTACATATACCATATACTTCTTATACATAATGAACAAGCATAATCACATACCCACATCACAAGACATTTACATATATCATGGATGAATAAGCTTACAAGCCAAAATCATTATAAGCCACATCTCATGGCTACATGCAACAAATCATTATAAGCCAATACATTTGGCTAATCACAACAACATCGATCATAGAAAAACTAAGTCCCTATACATGCCACTCACTTGAACAAGTTTAACATATACATGTCAATACTCCAAGGGTAAAGGCTCGATAATGTGATGTTGCCTCTGACGATCTCCAACCCCGAGCTGACCTGTCAAAACTAAAAATATGGAAAGGGGGAGTAAGCTTTACGCTTAGTAAGTCCATATGAAAATAATAAGCATTATAATAACATGTTTCCTTAGGTAAAATAATTATAATTATGCTTTTATTCATATTCTGGTTAAGCTGTCTACTCGAATCATAGTCGATAAATTATTTATAACTCAAGCTAAAAAACTCCAAATTAATATTTGTTAATTTTCTCAAAGACTAGGCTCATATCTATTCTTATCATAAAATTTTCAGAATTTTTGGTTTAGCCAATAAGTACAGTTTATTATTCAAAGTCTCCCCTATTTTGCTGTCTAACACCTTTGACCTTTCTTCACTAAATTTTATTTCTCTCCTAATACGAGACTCAGATAATGTTCCTTTCTATTTCTCTTGAAAGTATACTCATTAAGGATTTCATTCATATGAATTTTAACTCATAATTATTTTTTTAGAATTTCTACTGATTTGCCAAAGTTGAGACAGGGGTGTCTCAAATCACTCCGACTCTGTCTCACAAGAATTTAAATATCTCATGATACGGAATTCTTTTGCTTTCACTGTTTCCTTTATGTGAAACTAGTCTCATTAAGATTTAATTTCATATTTTATTAAGCTTCTAACTCAACTTCTACTATTTTTTGTGGATTTTCAAAGTCGGACCAATGCTGCTATACCAAATCTGTCCTAGTGCAACAAGGTAATAACCATCACAAATTTGTCATAGAAATTTTTCTCATAAATATCATTCATTCATTTACACCATTGTCATAAGTCCATTTCATTTCACATGTCAAACGCATGCTCATGGGCTTCGAGTACTTACCTGTGCTATCATTTAGCACTGCACTCGCCCAAACATGACAACTCACATGCATCATTATATTATCATATAACATACATTATGTATCATGGCAAGAGCCTTTTATTTCATTTCTCATATTAATCCCGTTGAATATCTCGGAATCTCGATCGATATCCCATTCACCGTCAATTCATACAAGTAATCACTTCATATGCACACTCCCGTGAATCTCACATTTTACGGCAGGATTACCAGTCCAAGCTAAATCCTCCGAAATATAAACTCATGGAGAGGTGTCGGGATTACCAGTCTAGGCTAAATCCCTTGTAAATAACAAGCACTCTCAATGAGCTCGGATCTGAATTACCAGTCTAGGCTAAATTCAAACCCTAATCGAATTACCCGTCCGGGCTAAATCCTTAATACATACATATTCTTCGGGAGGCTCGATCAATTAAGGAACACCCGTCCGGGCTAGATCCTTTCTATATTTGAGATCAACAGATTACCCCTCTAGGCTAAATCCCTTTCTGCAACACATGCAGTATCTCAAGTCATGTAAGCCATGGTTTATCCATCGAATTTCCCTTTTTATTCAACCAAGATTTTTTTTCTTTTTCCATCAAGTATCTCATTAGGCATAGCCGCTCATGCAATGTACATCCAAGTTAACACATTTCCATGTTAATTTACACATTAGTCCATAAGATAAACATGGTACTGCATATAATTATAATTTGGCATTTGTTACAATATTTAATCTTCATATCAACTAAATAAATATCCATCACACAATGTTAACACATCAATTTAGGTTCAGGTATGAACAATAATAATATCATTGCATTATCATTGACATATGAACTTACCTCGGTTTCGAGTACGAATATTTATTTTGAGTTTGTGCTTAACCTTGTTCAACCTCATTCTAAGCCCGAATATTGTTTTCCTTGACCTATAATATCACATTTAGCCTACTAATTAGTCACATTATTCATAGGGGTCCAAAAATCATTTTTTACAAATTTATATTTTAACCCCTAAACTTTTGCATATTTGCACTTTTTCCCCAAGGCTCAAAAATTAAACTTCATCCTATTTTCTTATGTTTTATGACATGCTGATTATTTTTCCATTCTATAGAAACATCAAATTCTCCCTCTAACATGTATTATGAACATTAGGTATTTTTACCGATTATACCGTTTTACTCGTTTTCACGTAAAATCGCTTAGAAAAAGTTGTTTAACACAATTTCAAACTTCATATTATACCATTAAACATCAAAATACATGCATATCATTCATGGGTAAATTTCTAAACATAAACCCTAGCTCAAAATAATGGTAGAAATAGCTAGAACATGTTACCGGGATTTCAAAAATGTAAAGAACTTTAAAAACAGGGCTGGGGACAAATGAGCTTGGAAGCTTGGCCAAAATCTAACCATGGCTACTCTAGGTAATTTCGGCTGAAGCAAGAAGAAAGGGACACATTTGGGTTTTAAAATTTGTCTTTTAATGTATTTTACCCCTAAATGACCAAAATGCCTTTTTTGCCTTTCTTTGAAATTTTATCCATCTAAGGCCATTTTTGTCCAACAAGTTATAAAATGGTCTAATTACCATTTAAGGACCTCCTATTTAAAATTTAATAACAATTTGATACCTCTAACATGCAGAACTCAACTTTTGCACTTTTTACAATTTAGTCATTTTGACCAAATTGAGTGCCCAAACGTCGAAATTTTCACGAAATCATTCTGTGAAATCGTAGCCCATAAAAATATAATAAAAATAAATTTTATTACGTCAGAATTGTGGTCCCAAAACCACTGTTCCAACTAGGCCCTAATTCGGGATGTTACAGAACCATAGAAAACATTATTAAGATAAAAGGAACAAAAAATGTTATTAATAATTATCTCAAAACCAATTTTGTCTAAACAAGAAATTTAAATAATGTTTTTAGTCAAACTGGGCACAAAATAACAATCCTCTAAACATAAATCAAGTCCACTAGGCAAAGATAAAGTATATGTTCCCACAGCTAATGCAGCAACTCTTGCTCCATTTCCAACTCGTAGGTCCACATCTCCTCTAGCCAAAGTCCTACTCCTTTGTAGTCCCTGTATAGAAGTTCAAATATGAGAACCACAACCAGTATCTAATACCCAAGAAGTAGTAGTTGATAAATTAATATCAATAACATAAATACCTAAAGCAGACGTTCCGCTTGCCTTGGCCTTCTTGATTTCCTCAAGATAGACAGGGCAGTTCCACTTCCAATGTCCAGTCACACCACAATGAAAATAGTTTCCTTCCTTAGACACCCCACCTTTAGGTTTCAGTGTAGTCTTTCCTTTTCCAGGATTGGGCCTACCTTTTCCCTTGGGCTTTGTCTGAACTTTGGCCTTTCCCTTGCCCTTTTTGTTACAGACCATCAGTACGAGCTTGGGTCCAACCTTTTTCATGTTGCCTTCAGTAGTTCGCAACATACTGAGCAACTGTGGCAGGCTCTTGTCAATTTCATTCATATTGAAATTGAGGAAAAGTTGGCTGTAGCTATCCGGCAACGGTTGCAGAATAACATTAGTGGCCAACTCTTGGCTGAATGGAAACCCAAGCTTAGACAGGCTTTCAATATAACCAATCATCTTAAGGACATGAGGTACTACTGGGATTCTTTCAGCCAACTTACATTGGAATAGGGCCTTAGAGATATCGAACCTCTCTTGCCGTGCTTGCCCCTGATAAAGTTCTTTTAGGTGCTCGATTATATCATAAGCAACCATGTCCTCATGTTGCTTCTGAAGCTCAGGATTCATAGTAGAAAGCATAAGACATCCAACGTCTGCCATGTCATCGAGATGTTTTTTGTAAGCATCTCTATCAACCCTCGAGGTATTAGCGGGTGGTTCATTAGGAAGTAGTTATTCAATGACATATAATTTTTGTTCTTGTTTGAGGACGATCCTCAAGTTTTGGAACCAGTCAAGAAAGTTCAAACCATTCAATTTGTCCTTCTCAAGGATCGATCGCAATGAGAGTGTATTATTGTTTGCAGCCATAATATATCTACAACAATAAAATATGCATGTGAATAAATTTACCAAGTTTATATCAATCATTAAAAGGACTTTATTATATGTTCCCACTATTTTATTTCAAAATTAATAACCCTCATATATTAATTTCGGAAAGACTTTCTTGAAAGTATTTCTAGTGGGTTAAGGATCCATATTTCACCTCCTCTTAAGTCAGATTTGGCTTTACTCTCAAGATTATGGTTATTTAGGTAAGCAACACTTGCTAATTACATCATATGTAACTTCTACAATTTGGTGAACAACTCTTGTTCTAGTCATCTTATGATTTATCCAAATTACTTGCCTCTAGGTTTCTACTCCTATTAGAATAACCTAGTTAAGTCATTAACCAATTTTTAACCAGCAAATATCACTTATTTATTCTTCTCATTTAACCAAGATAAATACTAGTACTTTGCTTTGGCAGAACCTACATAGTATTGATCGAGGCCTTAATGAGGGAAAAATTGGAAGGCCATGTTGACTTAATATTTTAATAGAGGGGTTTTATTAAAGTTGTTGTATCTCACCAATTATGGTCTACTTCAGTCCATTTAATCTTTTAATTGATCTCATCAATTAATGGGGTTTATTATTACCAAATTTGCATGCTTTAGACATTCATAGCATCTTAACATGAATAGATAAAGCAATAAATAAATACAAAAGTTTAGCCAATAAACTATGATGGTTCAACCCAAGCCAATGGGAGAACCAAAAGGAAACCTAAAGGTGTAAACCATTTCACAAGTTGTCGGTCCACATTAGTTGGCCCATCTTCCTTCTCATCTAGTCCACAGCAACTTTTGTGAATTACAATATTCAAAAACTTGTTTGACATATGAGGGAGTAAGACGAGAAGAGAAATACAAGAGAATAGTAGTAAGGCACGACACGCAAGCCGTATTTATAAAATTACAACCTTTTATCAAATGGGTCATCGGGCTATAACTATGCATTTCAAACACCGTGTATTTCAAAAATAGCATACATCATTCAATGTTTTTGCTAAATGAATTATAAAATATCCTTTCAACCTTTTTATGGCCTAAGTTTTATTTATTACAAAACATAGTGAAAGATGATGGGGATCTGAGGTGGTCGGAGGGAGCGGGCCGACCAGGAGCCCCCTGCGGTACGAACCGCATACCCCAGCCAAATGAAACCTCACGATTTGATGACTTTTATCAACAGAATCGTGTTTTCAGGATTTAAATCCTTGAGGTTTCATATCGGAACAACCCTTGTTCCACTAGCCAGTTTACTCTTACTAGAAACTATAAATACCACCGTTGCATCATTACAGATTTTTAAAGTTAACAGTAATAACATAAAATCGAATAGGTCATAACACCATGATTAACATTTAATCAATTATCGAAAGGAACAGTAATCAATTTATGCTTAGATGATATAAACAGTCAAAAATCATAACTAAATTAAAGCATGCATCTCATTCAATTGCATCACCCAAGTATTTAAACCTGAGTCCGTATCACACAAGTGGCTCTGATACCACTGTTGGAACACCGGTACCCCTATGTCACAGCGAAAAAAATATATATTCCGGCGATCCAAACCATGGATCCATGTGCGAGGAACGAATCGTGTGAAAAAGGTTTCGAAATTACCGAACTTCAATCTGAGTAGACAGTGAAGTCTCGGCAATGAGAATACTGTTTTGCTTTCGAATCCAACCCGTAATCTTTATAATCCCAACCTCTACGTAATCCACCCCGTTGACAATGAACAGAAGAAATCCCCAAAACTATTTTCAGAGATATTTTGCTTGACGGCTGCTAGACCTAGTAGCAAAGCTTCGGGTTTGTATATATATTCACTTTTTAGGGTTTTTCTCCCTTTTTATATATAACTCCCCTTATAATTGGTATGTATATAATGAATTCTTAATTTATTAAATTTTAATCCGAACATAATAATCATAATTAAAATAAATAAATATAATAATGTTTTAACCAAAAATTATAATTACATTAGTCATAATAAAGATTTCGGTAAACTATATTTATTTAATTTTATATACGGACCAAATTCATATATTAATAGAATTATGTTCTCATTATGTGTATAACATCCTTGTACATATAATATGTTCTATATTTGATTACCCAATTAAATTAATTCTATAATTAATTTAATTCATGTGACAACCAAACACAATACCAACTATGTTTTATTCTGTTCATTTCAACCATAGGGTGTGACCCTATAGGTTCTTGTAACGTTAGCAGTAATACTAGAACAATTCTAATGTTACAAATAATGAGTGGCTTCTAGCAATGCATCATTGCTACCTAAGTTACAAGAAGTCATGATTCGACATAACCTTTTGTGATTAACCTTTCATGCATTAATCCTTAAGTCCTTTATCTCTGGAATATACACAAGTCATGGAATAGTCACACTTGCATAGTCCATCCCATGTTTCTTGATACATTGAGTAGACTATGATACACAAATAAGTATGACATCTCATATCAACTTATTTGAGCATGCCCATGCATTTCTAGTCTCACTCAATCAATTAGCCTAAGACATTACTCCCATTATGTAGAAGGGACTTATCCTATATTGATCAACCATATCCCTCTACATAGATTGTGGTATATCCAACATCAGCCTTTATAAAACAACCAGTTACGGTGTACATTTGACTGTATTAAAATATACAGCTCACGATGTTGGGATAATGATGATCTCAAGTCTGAGGATCATATACATATTAATCACTATGAGTAATTTTGTGACAATTACATAATCATCCAAGAAACATACTCATAGCGGGTCAGTCTAATATGTTGTTCTCTAGCATACATATTCATGCATTGATTCTGACACTCCATATCAATGACAACTCTTTATCATCAATCAACTACATGTTAGTCTTAATGCATTATTGTTGTCCTAGTCAACAATAATACCTGACTAAAGACCTTTTAAGAATAATCATATTATTCTTAGGACATTATTATAAAACAATTTATTTATACACACAGAAAAGAAACTGAAACAATAATGGCAACGCCTTATATTAATAAACATGGTAAATCAAGTATGTTATTACAACCATCTCATGATTGATCTTTGGGCATACTCTTACAACACGACTTGGCATACAGGTGTGTGGCTTAGCCGTGTGACCCAGGTCAAAAAGTTACACAGGCACGGGTACTGGCTGAGACACCACCACGTATCCTTATTTCAATTGTTACACTGCCTGAGACATGAGCGTGTGTCTCAGCCGTGTAAGTCACATAACCTGGCCACACAGCCATGTGACCCCTACAGTCTAATTTTTCTGACTTTTTCTTACACTTTCCATATGTTTCCAATTAGTCTTGAAAAGTTTCTAAAGTATTTTTACGGCTTCGAAGGATCGATTAAGGGTTTTTATGAATGTAATTGAATATGATTAGACTATTTTTACATTGATGTATGAATCGAAAGGTTTACTATTCTGTTTATTTGATAATGTTTCATAACCCTATTCTGACGCTAGATACGGGTTAGGGATGTTACAGTAGGCCTTTCGTGGGATCGGTATATGGTTATATAAGGTATTAAGTAGGAATTCTATTAATCTATTAGATGAAACTTGACGAAAATATTTAAATTCATGTATTGTAATGATATATGTATGATCTATTATGTATAAAGCATGTTCTACATCTATTAAACAAGCATGTATGATATGTAAATCCAGGTATCTGATATTTCTGTTATTTCTATTTATATCTAACTATGGGGTGGGACATATACTATATGGAAGAAATGTTCTGTGTGAGGCGATATCTCACCATTATACTGGCAGCACTGCTGTGATTATTCTGAAAAGTATCATAAGGACACTAAGTGGTGTGTAGGGCTGAGTGGGTGTGTTAAACACCACATGGTATGTTGGGATGGTCGGAGCTGGTGTACAGTGGATGGGGGTAGGATTATATGTATCTGCATCTGTACTACTCTGACATGATTCTGATTCTATAAGAAATGTATGCCTGTGTCTGTTCTGCCGTGTGATTAAATTTGAAACTCTATTTTCTTACGAGTTACAGACTGAGTTATAAAAACTCACTCTCTGTTTGTCTGATAATTTAAGGTGACCCTTAGAATAAGGCGGGTTGGTGCAACGGGAGCTCGGTTATGTTCATTCCTCCTTAAACTTAATTTTACTAAGTTAAATTATTTAAAAATTTCTAGTTTGAGAGTTTTAGAAATTTTGGAGTCTCTAGACATTTGGGTTTATTTTTGGATTTGGACTTTTATTTTGGGTTTTGGCATGACATACGATAAAACGATATTTTGAAAAATGGCTTTGTTTTTGCGATCAACTATTTTTAAGAAAACAAACTCGGTTTTCCAAAATATAACGTTTAAGGAATTTCCGCTGCAAGATACTCGATTTATTTAGATAATGTAAATAAGCTATGGTTTTAATTAAACAGGTATGACAACAAGTTTTCTAAATAAAACAGTTTTTAAAATACCATAAGTTTATTTGTATTCCAAAATAGTCGGGAACTGGTTTTATAACAGCACACTTTTACATAGCATCTCTAAATCTAGCTATAACGCCAGGCTGAGTTTGAGGTGTTACAAAATAGTAGTTGAAGGAGGATTATAAAATGATCCAAAATACCTATTTGTGTTTTTATAAAGGAATCATTATTAAAATTTGCTATGATTATTATTAAAACTCCTGAAAAGATCAAAATGTATTTCCTAAAAATTTTCTCTCACTCATGACTTTCAAAAGAATTGTGATATAAATGCTTAGCAAATACATTCAAATAGTCATTTGAAAGACTAGTATTCAAGATTGAATATATAGTAAATAAGTGCTGTACTCTTTTTCCTTTAACCGAGGTTTTGTCCCATTGGGTTTTCCTAGTAAGGTTTTTAATGAGGCAGCATATTATAGATATGTGTACACTTTTTCCTTCATTAGGAATTTGTTTTCCCATAGGGTTTTTATCTTAGAAAGGTTTTAACGAGGCACATTATTTACTTAGTAAGGTTTTAACGAGGCACATTATTTACCAATGGACATTTAAGGGGGAGTGTTATGAATATCTTATTAAGTGGATGTCCATCAAGATCAAGATAAGTTTTGATATACTTTAAATTCTAATAGTGTAGAAGTAGATCTCTTCTTTATTTATACTTTTTATGCCTATAAATAGAGACTTTAGAAAAACTTTGCAAATATCCCCATTAATCAATAAAATACATTCTCCATTGCTTCCCATATTTTCTTTGTTCTTTACTATTTATCTATGTATTTTATAACACTTACAACTTTATAAAAATTTTTAATTTTTTAATTTCTATATATTTTATAATTTTTTTCTTCTAATTTTTAATAATTTTTATATTTTTTAAAATTTAATAATTTTATAAATTTTATTGATTTTTATTTTTTTATCATTTTTTTCACTTGACATGATGTGATTGTGACACGTGATAGCCTTAACTAGAAAAAATTAGGGGTAGTTAACTTTAATGATTAACTATTAAAATTAATGGTTAGAGGGCCTTTTTGATACATTTTGGCAGTTCAAGTACCCAATTGAGTGTAAAAAAATGTAGGGGTTTAATTTTTTTTTGAAAAAATTTGAAGGCCTTTTTGGCATTTTTGGAAAGTTTAAGCATCTAATTGAGTGTAAAAGAAAACATGAGCTTAATTTTTTTTTTTGAAAAAATTTGAAGAATTTTACACCACCATTTTACCAAGAAAGGCTCATTTCCTACTTTATTTACGAAAATGGGCCACTTTATTTATTATTTACCGGAATGGGATAAAAATACTAAAATGCGTCCCTGTAGGAGCATTTTAAGGGGAAATTCCAGGAAAACGATTCCTTGAGGGAGCACTTTTGTCGTGCCAGCAAAAAACACATTGACATGGATGCGTTTTGCTGACATGGCAAAAGCCCTCCCTTAGGGACGCGTTTTAGCCCGTGTTTTTCTAGGATTAGGGCTATTTGCATGTTTAGCGTCTAGGGTTTATGGGTTTAGGGTTAGGGTTTTGTTAAAATAATTTAGAAATTTATTTGTTTAGGGTTTAGGGATTTTAAAAAATAAATCAAGGTTTAAAATCTTTTAAAAAATTAATTAAATTAGGTTTTAGGGGTTTAAGTAAATTAATTAAATTAAGGTTTATGGTTTTTAAGAAAATTAATTAAATTAAGGTTTAGAGTCTTTTAAAAATAATTTTGTGTTTAGGTTTTAGGGTATTTGTAAACGGGTTTAGGGTTGAGTCTTGAAAAAATTATATTGACAAGAAGGAGTTTGTTTTTTTTTTCTACAGTAGTTTCTAAAAAAAATTAATTTTGAGAAGACGGTTCTGAAAAAATAGTGAAAAAAAATCTTCAAGCAAGATTCAGTGTAAGCAAAAGTACTGAAAAAAGCTCCACGTGGTCGCTCTTTTTCTACAGTAGTTTCTGAAAGAATAATTTTGAAAAGATGGTTTTGAAAAAATAATGTAAAAAACACTTCAAGTAGTATGCACTATTAGCAAAAGTACTAAAAAAGCTCCCACGTGGAGTAGTTCCTGAAAAAATAATTTTAAGAAGACGGTTCTAAAAAAATAGTGTGAAAAACATTTCAAGTAGGATGCATTGTCAACAAAATTACTGAAAAAAGCTCCCACGTGGAAGCTCTTTTTCTACAATAGTTTTTGAGAAAATAATTTTGAGAAGACTATTATGAAAAAATAATGTAAAAATGCTTAAAGTAGTATACACTGTCAGCAAAAGTACTAAAAAAGCTCCCACGTGGACGCTCTTTTTCTATAGTAGTTGCTGAAAAAATAATTTTGAGAAGACGGTTCTGAAAAAATAGTGTCAAAAACGCTTCAAGCAGGATGCACTTTCAGAAAAACTACTAAAAAAGCTCCCACATGGATGCTCTTTTTCTACAGTAGTTCTTAAAAAAAATTTTGAGAAGACGATTCTAAAAAATAGTGTCAAAAATGCTTCAAACAAGATGCACTGTCAACAAAATTATTAACAAAAGCTCCCACATAGATGCTTTTTTTTACAGTAGTTCCTGAAAAAATAATTTTGAGAGACAGTTTTGAAAAAATAGTGTCAAAAACGCTTCAAGTAGGATGTATTGTCAGAAAAATTACTAAAACAAGCTCCCACGTGGATGCTCTTTTTCTATAGTAGTTCCTGAAAAAATAATTTTGAGAAGACGGTCCTAAAAAAATAGTTTCAAAACTGCTTCAAGCAGGATGCACTATCAGCAAAATTACTGAAAAAAGCTCCCACATGAACACTCTTTTTCTGCAGTAGTTCCTGCTTGGCTTTAGGTTATAAATGAGCCAAATTTCATTTTCATGTTGCATAAGTTATAGTAAGAAAAATTAGAGAGGCTAAGCAGAATAGAAATTAAAGATGAGTGAATGTATTAGTGATGTTATTTACTATGATGCTGAACGCGACTGGTTTTTAACTAGAACATAGATTTGACAGAACTTCATAAAAGAATTAGGCGTAAAATTTTCGGAACGACACCAATGAGAGTTTCATCTATTAAGTATCGATTTTGTGCTTTGGTTGATCTTGTGACATATGACTCATTTGATATCAAAGGTGGTCGTAGCTTGGAGGTAATGGCGCAGAGTCATCTCGCTAGTGGATCACCCTATCTTAAGTTATATGTATAATTTTCATCGCCAAATGAAACATTTGTGACTTCAACATCTATTGTTGTTCTAAAGGAATACACAACCCCTGCCCGACATTCTGTTAATGGGAGGCAGAACACTGAAGCGCCTGTGTTTGGTAGCAATATAGAATACATAACTCCTGCACGACACTCGGTTTGTGGATGGGAAATGCATCTCAGTGAGTCGATGTTCAATGATAGAAATACGTACTGGGGAATGACATCAACTTTTAGTGGTTGGCAATCCACATCTGATTGGGTATGTTACGAAACTTTCACAAAAAGGGATGATGTACTCCCTACGACGTCCACCGGTGAAGGGACCTCATACGTTGTAGATGATGGTGGGTTAGATGATGAGTCTGATATGAATCCACCTCGAGAGCCCGACCCCGATAATGTAGACATTACATTATTTTCTAAATTAGAGCATGTTCTAACCGAACCTGAAGACAGTGAAGGGGGTTCAGATGAAGAAGAAGAAGATCAACGATTTACGGTGTACTCGCCTCTAGCCTACATGCATAATGTTGATGTGACAGCCCAAAATTGACCCTAGTCGAGAAGTGGTTTCGGGATCGCTAAACCAAGTCACCGAAATGGTTGAATGTGATATTTATTGTCTAGAATATGTAATTATGAATGTGTGAAAATTTCAAGCTTCGATTTAGTCGATTGCATGTGAATTCAGTTAGTAGGATTTGTGTGACACTTTTGAAATGTGATAGGCTAATCTATAAGGATCTAATAGTGCATGTAATAAAAAGGGAGGACTTGCATGTCAAATTTCCCCCCTAATTAGTAGTGGTCGGCCATGCTATGAGTGGAAACATGTCACAAACATGTTATGTTAGTGAGGTATGTTAGGAAAAATAAAATAAGAAGTATGGGTAATAAAGAAATGGAAAAAAAAAAAAGAATGTGTGTGAGTGTTCCCCCCCCCCATTGCCGTGAGTTAAAGAAAAGAAAAAAAAATTTGTTCATCCTTTTTCATTTCTTTTGGCCGAAAATTCTAAGGAAGGAGGAATTCATTTCTTTTGGCCGAAAATTCTAAGGAAGGAGGAAGGAGTTCTTGCTTCATGTTTGGTTTGGAAGAGGATTAGGAGGAGGTTTGGCCATACTTGTATCTAGATTAAGGTATGTTTGAGGTTGTGCCATGAGATTCATGCATGTTTTTAGTTGCTAGCTTGAGTTCTAATTAGCCCATGGTTCAAATCTTTGCTATGTCATGGGGATGATATTCGGCCTAGGTGGATTTTGTGTTAATGCCATTGCATGCTAAATATGAAGCTTGTTAATGATACATGTGATGGTGGATTGATGACTCTTGGATTTTCTTTTTAGCATTTTTGAGTGAGACATTAAGTTCTTTGTTTAACCATGACCAAAATTGAAATGGTTTGGTGTTGTGATGTATTCGGCCATGGTATATCCATAAGTATGATTTATGCTTATTGCATGGTAGGTAAGATTTGTGTTTTGGATTTATGTTCATGTTTAGTTATAATCAACTTTGAGATTCGGCTCTTGCACATATATATATGTTTGCACATGACGTCTTGGTATGACATATACAATATCTCAAGGTATATATTTACATATGATGGTGCTTCGGTTATGGAGTACATGATGGATGCGTATTGAGTTATAATATGTAATGCATTAGTTAGTAAAAGGTATGCCATTTGTGTGTGGTATTGAGTATATAATTGGCCTCAAAATAGACATGCATAATCGGCCACATGAATGAGTACATAGGTTGATGTGTTGTTCGGCCATAGGTAAGCATATTGAAGGCTTTATCTTGACTTAGAAAATTCGGCTAAGGAGAGTATTAACTAATGTGTTGAGTTTGATTCATGATTCCGTACATATGTGACTTCAATGTCTAATGAATATATGTGGGCCAATTACCTTGAGTTCCTCTTTTCGATGCTCAAATGATTAAATCAATTTATTTGTTAAATTAAGCTCAAGAGCAAAGGGGAACTAAATCCGATAAAGGGAAGGAAAAAGTGGTCGAATAGCCATCGGAATCGTTCAACAACATCCGAGGTAAGTTTTCGAGTAATGGGACTTAAATTATGATTCGATTAGATTATGTCTTAAGTAAATCAAAATCATGCTCTTATATGTGGCTATTGAGCCGAAATTGTAAATGTGATAAGTGTCTTGTGTTTGAGCTTTGGTAATGAAAATGAAATATGAATGTGTCATGATTTATTGATATATGTGCATGGTTACTCGAATGATATTCGGGCTAAGTCCCGAAGGCTTTTGTGCTAAGCGACTACATCCGGACTAAGATCCGAAGGCATTTGTGCTAGCGACTATATCCGGGCTAAGTCCCGAAGGCATTTATGCTAGTGACCATATCCGGGTTAAGACCCGAAAGCCTTGTGCGAGTGGTTATATCCGGCTAAACCCCGAAGATGCTTGATTTGGGAACGAGCGATCTTGCTGTAAAAATTTAAATTAATACGCTCGTAAAATCCCAGCGATGAGGTATGTTTCATGTGTGCTTTGAATTAGTTGATCCCTTACAAATCTGTATTCGCTCAGTCGATAAATGAGCTACCGGCCTTTGGCTAAGTTGATCTTTTGTGTATGAACATAAGGGTTGGTAATGTGAAGTAAGTATGATATTGAAAATTTGTGCATATGAAATTATCCGTTTAGCTATATGAATGCTATACTTTTGTTGTGCTGGAATCCCTTGCTCAAAACTTACTGAGCATAAATTGCTTACTCCGTTTCTTTGTTTCTCTGTTTTATAGATTTTGGCTCGTCAACTATCGGACTCGGGATTTTTGGAAGTCGAAATCTCCCACACTATCAAAGCCCCCTTTTGGTACAATTTTGGTTGAACTTTGAAATGGCATGTATAGGACTACCCTTTTGTTGTTGGTCATGTACCCTTCGGTTTTGTGTAAATTTGGATAGCCATGCGAAAATGGCTTAAATATACTTTGATCATAGCATTATAATCGTTTTGTATGTTGTCCGTCGAGAGGTATGGAAATGTTGGTAACGGTTAGCCATGGGAAGGGTTATTCTTGATCACTTTTGGAATATGTATGACAAACTCTAGTTGATCCATGGAGGATCATGAAATAGGTAAAGTTTACCTTAAAAAACTAGATGCTGGCAGCAGCAGTGATGTGGATGTGAAAAATCACTAAAAATAGTAGAAATGGAATTAAATAGTGAATAAATTATGTAAACGAACCTTGATGAATCTATTTTCATAGGAAAGTAACGAAACGATCATATGGATAGTATGTTAAGAGATATTCAGGTTCTCGTGAGACAGGGCCAGAACGGTTTCTGGATTCCCTGTTCCGACTTTGAAAATTCATTATAAATTAAACAGAGATAATTAGAAGTCATGCCATATATGCATAGATTCCTTTTTGAGTATAGTTTCTATAGAAACAAACGACATCAGTATTGAAGCCCTGTACAGGGAGATATCCAAGTCGTAATGCGCAAAGGTCAGTGTAGTCGATCCCTATAACATGGGAGACTTTTACTAATAAACTGTACTAATTGGCCCAACCAAAAATTCTAGAAAAAAATTTGTAGATGCATATATGAGTCTAGTTTCAGGGAAAAATCACGAAGCTGATTTTCGAGTTGTGAAACTCAAGATATGATTTTTAAGGTGACAGTGATGCAGTTAGCCAGCTTGCCTAGAAAATTTAAAATGGATTGTGCAAAGAAGTGATTTAAGTCTGCAAACCCCTCGTGTCCGACTCCAGCGACGGACTCGGGTACGGGGTGTTACAGTTGATCTATCGGCAGATGATGTGATGAAGTTTCCAAATCTACCACATAGAAGGTGTGACCGTACGAGTTCGTCATTGGATTTGTGTGAATTGGAAGTTGGTAAGGAGTTTTCCAGTAAGGATAGTTTTCTTGTTGTATTGAAACAATATAGCATCATAAATAGGGTTAACTACCATATGGTTAAATCCAAATCTAAGAAGTTCGAGGCCAAGTTTGCAGTGCAAGACGGTACATGTTCATGGAGAATCATGGCTTCGGTTAGGAAAAAGATAGCTTTATGGGAGATAAAGAGGTACAAAGGTCAAAGTGTGTTGCTGGTACAGTATCACTCGGTGTTTAGGGTTTTTGAATAATATTATTTTTACTTAATGTTTCATTATTTAATGTACTTCATTGACAGGTGTTTCACAAAATCATCCAAAGATAGATTCAGATATGATAGCTGGGTTAACACTACCGATGGTGAAAGTGAATCCCAAGACTTCTGTGTCAATCTTAATTTCCAATATTTGTAGCCAATTGAGTTACACGCCCTCTTACCACAAGGCTTGGATAGCTAAACAGAAGGTATTGGAAAAGATGAATAATGGGTGGGGCGCTTCATATAATGAGGTGTGGCAGTGGTGACAAGTGCTAGAGAGGTATGTCTCAAGTTGCGTAACAAACCTTGAAATGGGCTCTGCATACTACAACGACCACTTACTCCGTGGATGTCAATTGTTCAAGATCTGTTCTGGAGCTTTAAGAAATGTCAGGATGCATTTGTGTACTTTAAGTCATTGGTACAAATTGGTGATACCTTTATGTATGGTAGATATACCCATCGGCTATTGCTAGTTGTGGCACAGGATGGCGGTGGAAGAAACCTTCTAATTGCATTTGCGATAATACTAGGGGAGTCAGGTGATGACTGAGTTTTTTTTTCATGGTTGAGGAGATATGTCTTCCCCCAACCTGATATTTATGTTATATCAGATCGAGGCAGTGGAATACTAGCCGTAATTGAGCAACAGGGAAGCTTATGAGATCGCACATACCATCGGTATTGTCTAACTCACTTTGTGTCTAACTACTACGAGCAATATCGGTCTACCATTGAACAACGACAAGTGACCAACATAGGTATTTAATCTCCACTAATATAATTTCGTTTGTAATATTCAATTTATTCTGAATGGAAGAGTGGTATATAATTTTAGCTATCAACTTATATTGACAGGGTACGAGATCAATAAGGACTGTTTTCATAAGATGTTGGCGATTTTGCGGTTAGTTAGTGATCAAGGTGCAAATTACCTCTGTAACATATCTTTCGATCAGTGGACACAAGCATACAACGGGGCCTACGATATGGTCATATAGCCTCAAACCTGGTTGAATGCATAAACTCTGTCCTAAAAGGATCACGTCATTTGCTAATAACCTCAATTGTGCGAGAGACATGTTTATGCTTGGCTGCACTATTTCCAAAACAAGAGCAAGTTATAAAGGCCAAATACAGGGAGGCCATGTATGGCTCCGGAAGGTATTGCAAGAAATTAACAAAGCGAAGGCGCGGGCTAACACCATGCACATAGTGTGTCACTATCGCGAAAACCTATAGCTTCGTGTGATAGAGTTCGACAAATCGAACCAAGCTATTACCGGCAAGCAATATCATGTACACCTAAGAAATAGGACTTACTACTGTGGGACGTTTGACACACTTCGTTATCTATGCGCTCATGCAATTGTAACTTGTCAAAATCTCTGTTTGGATCTCATGAGCTATGTCGATGAAGTGTATAAATTAAAATCCATGTACAACGTGTGGAGACACGTATTCCCACCGATCCCAGATGAACGTAAGTGGTTGTCTATATTGTTTGCTCTATTTAAGTTGTTACTAGATAAAGAACTACGTCGCAAATCAAAAGGTCGACTTTACTCGAGTAGAATACGTGATAATATGGATATCTGGGAAAGAACAAAGCAACAAAAGTTGTGTGGATAGTGTAGGAACCCAGGTCATACAATTCGAACATGTCCAAATTGAAATAGTTGATAATTGCTTAAATGAAACTATGTTGCATTATTTCTATCACCTTATTCAAAAGAACTTTTATTTTATTAGATAAGACAAAATATAAAAATAATTGACTATTAAACTATTCAAAACAACTTTTATTTTATTAAATGAAACAATATAAAAATAGTTTGTACAAATATATTAAAAAAATCAATGCATGTGCTAGTCGGAATCAGTGCCACATAGGGGTGGTCGACAGTTACGCGCTGGATTCCTTATTGGTTCAACTTTCGACGGGGGTCACGGTTGCCTCAGCGAGGGTTGTTGTTATTCTATTTATGGATGTTAGGAGGATAACCCACCTTGATAGAATAAAGAATACGGAGGTGTTTGCATCACCCATGGCGAAGGTGTTTGAATCCTATAAGGCAATAGGGATTGGAAATAAGATGAGCTCCTCGACGGTGCCTCATGTGATCCCTCCTACGACGATGACCTATATATCATTGGTTGAGTTGGAGTCATTAGAAAAGGAGATGCACCGGGTCATGAATTCCAACCTGGCATAGGACTGGGAAAATGAAACATATAAAGGTTATAATACATATAACGGTTAGGATACACACCTAGCATAATCTAAAGGGGTTGTGGTATGGGCATCGTCGCTTAAAGTGTTGGGCCCGGTGATTGTGTAGACGTTGTTGATGGGTCTGCCCCATCATCCCTTCTCCTTTGATTTAAAAGGCCCCGTCGTTCCCTTTCGACACGGATTTGCCGACGCCTCTGCTCTTCCGAGAGCAAATATAACTTGCCATGGATCCTAAACCAAGACATGTAATTCGGCGCACACGCTAACTCTAGAACGATGATCGGTTTGCGAGTAGGTATATAATCATATCGATTTTCCCACATTGCGATATATCCTGGAAAGAATAGTGACCAATGCGTATTCAATTACCGTAAGTCAATTTTGTACTTATCATCGAGCACCTCAGGTGGCACGGGAACCAGTTGTTAGAATCTATATTACCGCAACACTTTATCTATCTGGTGCATCTCGCAAGTAGCATAGTTGATCAATGGAACCTTAACATGTCAAATATTCGTATTTTGAAAGAATTCATCCGGAATTACTACCCGAATTGTTGGATCCTCGTATGGTGTCCATTGAAACTATATAAACGTGATTAAAAATATTAGTTATATACATAATACTAAACACTAAATATGAAACGACTATGTTATGTATATTTATTTCATTTAATACTTACATGCGCTTCTGACCGTTGGTCTAATAGAAGCTGTATATCTTCAAAAGCGGTAGATATTCCAATATAACTCGTCGAATGGTTCCTCCTAATTAAATAATTTTTTAGCATAAAATTATATTTTAAATCTATGTAATAATTGTAAAATCTAATATAAATTTTATCTCGTTATGAGTAGGAATATATATGGCTGGTTCACTCGAGGACATAAAAATGGAAAGCGAAACCAAGCTCATGATTGTAGTAGTGATAGGCAACCTCCGATTTTGGCTTTATTTGGTTTCATCGCTTCGCACATCTCTCGATACAATGTTGCCAACACGGTACACCCCAGCTAAGTTTGTCAGCTACTCTAAAATCAATGAGTTTCAGCAGCTACCTCAGGTGTACGAGGTTTCGTGACAAGTCCGACATTAGATAACCTCTAATTATCTCAAAGATATATGCCCAAGCATATCTATTCTTTCTACTTCAGTCGAATCATCCCCCGGCTCTAGGAATGTGTCTCGTAACCAACCCATCTCAATCCTACCTCTGTAAATATTATCCGAAATCGCACCCAAAAGATCGTAGCATATAGCTCCTCAATCAGCAGATTGAGTAGACCTGGTGAATACGAACCTATCCATTGGCAATCCCAATTGTAACTACACGTCCTCCAAAAGGATGGTACACTTCCCGCATGGAAGATGGAATATGTTTCTCGGGTCTCCACCTCTCTATGAACGCACTGATGAGTTTCGGGTCCAACTTGCACCCTCGACCTATATTGGCCACATGTCAAAAAATCTGCTTCCCTCAAGTAATTTTCTATCAACAGTGATGGAGGATCAGACATATTGCGAATGTAACATTGTAACACCCGATCTATAAACTGTTATAAAAAATTATAAAATAAAAAATAATTAAAATTACATAAATGAAAAAATATTAAATAATATTCAAAAATTGAAATTAACCCTTATCATTTTCATTTGTTCGACGGAGATATGTTTATCATCGAGGCGAATTAATTCCCCGGCCATTGCTAACACGATCAAATATCTTAGAAATGATAAAAAAATAATACTAATTTAGAAAAAAATTAAAGGAAATAGTTAATTAAAGAGAGCTTTGAGAAATTTAGGGAGAAATTTGAGAGATTTTTTTAAATTTTTAGAAGAAATGTTTGTGTGAAAAAAATAAGAGGGGGTTTTATATATATATAAGTTTTACCGTTGGACTCCCAACAGGCAAAATTTTAAATGACCCTTGAGGATAAAAAACATGGGCTAAAACGCTTCCCTGAGGGAGCGCTTGTGCCATGTCAGCAAAGCGCGTCCACGTTAGTGCGTTTTTGCTGACATGGCAAAAGCGCTCCTTCAGGGACATATTTTGCTAGAATTTTCTCTTAAAACACTTCTATGTAGATGCATTTTAGTATTTTCGGTCATTCCGGTAAATAATAAATAAAGTGACCTATTTTTGTAAATAAAGTAAAAAATGGGCATTTCTTAATAAAATGGTCAATTTTACACCCTTTTAAGGCAATATATATATATATTATTTCATGTTTTCTTGTCATAAAAAGGGAAAAAAATCCCGCCAAGATCTCAATTCCTCGTCTTATTAGTGTATGGCTAGAATCTAGTCTACTATATAACCTTTTCTTAAAGAAAATTTTTAAATTAGGAAACCTTGAATTTCTTTTTTCTGAATGGGATCTTCATCTTAATTAGAGAATCTTGATTTCAAGTGGGCAGTTTTGTTGTTTTTAGAATTTGGTTGTGGACAAAATTCAATTATCAAACCCATCTTTTCTAGAGATAGCAAATGATTTGTTTTGTTCGATCAAATGATTATTTTATGTTTTATAGAAAAATGATTATTTGATTATATTTGTTTTTTTACAGAATATTTAAAATTATTTATATTTTTTTCTTAATTTAATATGATAGTGTATTTAGAATTATATGGTGTTTTTATGATTTTATATTATATGTTATCAATGAATGTTTTTAATGTTGGATTTTGACTAAATTTCTTAAAAATATGAAATCTAAAAAATGATATTTTTTTCTGTTAAAAAAATAAATTTTGAAATTATACAATAATTTAACATATTATGCCATGCCATTGCATGGGCATACAAACTGTGTTGTAATATAGTCGATAATAAACGCTGTATTATTTATTATATTATTTAACAAAAAACTCATAATTTATTATTGGATTTGAAGGATAAATAAAAAAATTGAGGATTATAATAAATAAGTAATTGGTGGGGCGTTAGAAAAGATGCCGATGCTACAAGATGCCCAGTTGCCCACCCAAATCCCAAAATCCAATCTTTGTCCTTCTTTGGCTCTCGTTAAAAACTAATGCTCATCCAATCTCCATTGCCATTGCCAGTGCCATTGCCATTGCCATCAATATTTTAGCTTTTCTTCCCCCTTTTCCTTCTCCCTCATACATAAGAGTACTAACATTTTCGTCCAACTTGTCATTGCAGGGCTGCAGAATTCAATCTTTAAGTATTTGAAAACTGGAAATTACGTTAGAATTTGCTACTTTTATTTGTTTATTGGTTCTCTATTTTCATCCCCGTCGAGCTGTTATTGTGCTTCTGAAATCGAAAAAACCCAATCTTTCAAAATGGCTTCATTGAATCTGGGTTATTGGGTTCAGTCTTACTCCATGTCTAACCAAGTTTCTTCCATATCCAAATCCTTTCCTTTACTTAGATCTCTTCCCTTCAATCCTCTCACAACTCAATCATCTTCTACCCTGAAAAAAGTGAACTTCACTTCTCTTCCTTCCATTACCTCAGTCCTTACCAAAGAAGACATTGTCAAGGAAGAAGAACAAGACCCTCAAAAGTCAAGCTTTGATTTCAATTCCTACATGCTTCAAAAAGCAAGTGCAGTTAACCAAGCCTTGGAATCTGCTGTTTCACTCCGTGACCCTGTTAAAATCCACGAAGCAATGCGGTACTCCCTTTTAGCAGGTGGAAAAAGGGTACGTCCGGTGCTTTGTTTAGCAGCCTGTGCACTTGTTGGTGGCCGGGAATCCATGGCTATGCCCACAGCTTGTGCTGTTGAAATGATCCACACCATGTCTTTAATCCACGATGATTTGCCTTGCATGGACAACGATGATCTTCGTAGAGGAAAACCAACCAACCACAAAGTTTTTGGTGAGGATATAGCTGTGTTAGCAGGGGATGCTCTTTTAGCTTTTGCTTTTGAACATATAGCTGTTTCTACAGTTGGTGTTCCGCCTTCCAGGATTGTAAGAGCTGTTGGGGAATTAGCCAAAGCTATTGGAGGGGAGGGGTTGGTGGCTGGTCAAGTCGTGGACATAATTAGTGAGGGGCTAACAGATGTGGGATTGGATCATTTAGAATTCATTCATGTTCACAAAACTGCTGCTTTGCTCGAAGCGGCAGTGGTTTTGGGCGCCATTGTTGGAGGTGGATGTGATGAGGAGGTGGAAAAGTTAAGGAAATTCGCAAGGTGCATTGGGCTTTTGTTTCAGGTTGTGGATGACATTCTTGATGTAACCAAGTCGTCTAAGGAATTAGGGAAGACTGCAGGGAAAGATTTGGTGGCTGATAAAGTGACTTATCCAAAGTTGATGGGGATACAGAAATCAAAGGAGTTTGCTGAGAAGTTGAAGACTGATGCGATAGAGTTGCTTCAAGGATTTGACCCTGCCAAAGCTGCTCCTTTGATTGCTTTGGCTAATTATATAGCTTACAGGCAAAACTAACTTTTGTTTCTTCTTGTTGTATAATTTATAATCTTGATTTCATTAGACGAAAGGCCTTCACTCGCTGTTTCTTGTTGTGTTTGATTAAAAAACAATGGCTTAGATAAGGAAGCAGGCGAGTTGTGTTAATGTTGGAAAATTCTTCTACAGGGATAATAAAGATAGAATTTTGTTTTTCTCTCAAATAGAAACGTATAGGATTAATCAGTTGGAGTTTAACTGTTTTGGTCTTATGAGTTCCTATATATATATATACATATGCTGATCTCTATTTTTCTGGTTTCATGCGATGTTGATGACTTTTTAGTATGTACTTGTTGTTGTCCTGCTTTTGGTTCTGAGATTTTCTTTCACAGATTCTGGATGAAAACTAGATATTTTAATTTATTAAGTGCCAGGTTATGTGTATCTTTCCATAAACTGCCTGCTTTGGCACTGCCTTGCAAGTCCTTTACCCTTTCCTGTATGGAACTATCAAGTTAAAATACAAGATTAGAAGTTAGAAACAAAGCTTGCTTTGGTTTAATATTATACTCAGGTTACTTTGTTTCCAAGTGTTTATATACCTGGTACTGGAAATTTTTGGCTTGTTTGCTTATGATATTAAAGGATTACCCCAGGGAGAAATAATAAGCAAGTACATGATCTATGTCACTTGTAGTGGAATTTTTGAGGTAAGCATTGCAAAATAAAAACAAGTCTGTGAATCATGTTTGTTTACTTTTAGTACATTTGGTCTCTGAGAAGTGAAGAATTCAACTAAAGTCGAGGAGTTGCAAACCTAAGAACCGAGCTCCATCTGTCTTCAATGCCAATATTCTCCGCAATATTTGGTTTTTAAGTTATGTCTTTCACTTGCTGCAGGCATTTTGAATCTGGGATTTGTCTGCTGTGATATGTAGCCCTTGGGAGATCTTCGTAATTAGTAGAGTTGAAAATTTTCATTGATTCTACTTGCCTATGCATTTCAAATATCTTTATCTAGATAAAAGAATTGAACAGTACTTGTTGAAGGCTTAAGCTGGGGAAATAGTCAATCAGTGTGGTGCTAGTATTAGTTGATTTTCACATCTACAAACTGTGAACGCTAGAAAGTGTTTTTATCTCTGGTTATGGCACTTAACTGTTCAACAAATCACAATCTTTCTTCTTCCTTGCAGCAAGTCAAGAACTGAGGCTTGCTTCATGTTTGTACTTCATCTTCCATTAATGACTTTTCACTTCAGGGGTTAGGCTGCATTATCAAAGCCTAGGACTAGGGTCACCATTTGGCCAAGAACTGAATTATCTTACAATCTATTCAAGATTCTTATTCATTGTTGTAGCCAGCATAGTAAACAATTTGGTCATTGACCAATCTACAATCTAAGCATCTTTACCCATTCCAGTAGTTGTTTTTTTCTGGTGAGATGTTCTCATAATAAAATATTCAAAGAAATAGAAAGGTATTTGATAAAGACGGTAAAGTTAATTTTTTTGAAACCACATTTTAACTCTCGACAAAATCGCTGAGAGGTCTGAAATTGATATACTATATAATGTTTCAATCATTGATGAACATGTAAATTCTGTCATTTTCCAGGTGCATATGCTAATTTATCCATAGCACAAAAACATTGGACAAGAAAACAAACCAGCCCTTATTTTGCAATATATTTCTCAAGAAAAAATTCTACTCAAGAGGAGCATCTTTGAGGATTCCGCCTTGCTTTTCACTTTCACCTTCACTTCTTACAAGAAAAAAAAAATCCAACCTCTTTACCCTCTACACCATACAAGACTTTGTGACCAACCATTTCAAGGAAGTATATTGGAGAAACAAAAGCCTGCACCAAGTTAATTTTTTCCAATCGATTGAATTGTTTTTAACAAGTCTCTTTATCTTCTGTTAATGCTTTGAATTAGTCCCTTTATCCTTTTTTGCGATTTGTATTTAAACACTAACATCACAAAGATGCCAATCGATAGGCCTGCATTGTTCTGTTTGTCTGCAGAAGTACTTTGGTTGAATGAATCTTATGTTTCCAAAGTTTGTCGTTATTAAAAACAGAAGAAGAAGCAATATTTATGAAAACAATGGATTATTGAGGTGGATTTGTTGGCACAAGGAGCAGGGACCAGGATTGTAAATAATCACACCACCTGGGAACTGGAAATCATTTATGTTAAATTGATTTGAACTGTGTGACGACCATTGTAGGCTGGAATATGGTGTTTTATTGACCTTCAAATACAGTTTGAAAACAACTATAGATCTTGAGAGAGATGCATATCATGATCTGAGATCAAACAATTTCATCACATTGGATGCATGAAAATGATTGAATGGAAACGAAGAAACCAATATTGCCAATGACATCAAGTTAACTTGTCAATTATCAGAACATAATAAAGGCAACTGTCTTCGATTATTGATACATTAGGCATCTATACCCTTTAAAACTTTACTGTTTAAGCATTTTAATGTTCCTCACCGAGAAATATATATATATATTCAAAGAGAAAGAACAATGCTGGTCTGATGAAATGACCAGGCTTATTCCTGAAAATATTTTATGGCATTTATTCTTTTTCATATCTATAATTAAGTCCTTCTGTTCCTATTCTTGTGTTGCAGATGGCAAAGAGGCGGACCATTATGGTGGTGTAGGGTCTTGGCCCCCCAAAATTTTGGGAAATTTTAATTTTTTTTGAGAAATTTTTAGAAAATTTTAATTAGGCTTTCCAAAATTTTTGAAAATTTTCATTTCTCTTTTAAATTTTTTTCTTGAAAGTAATCATTATGCCTTTCATTTTTTTATAAAAAAATTAATTGAATACTGTTAACTTTTTTGAAAATTTCTTATTAATCTCACAAAAAATTTAAAAATTTTAATTACACTCCCAAAATTTTTCTTTAAAAAAATTCTCATTTTAACTTTAAAACTTTTGAAAATTTTACTGGGGCTACTGATGACAACCAAACCAAAGCATCCTCCATCCTCTAAGAAAATTGATGGATTTGATGGTAGGCGTTTCAAAAGCTGCCCAGATAAGGGTATTGAACACATTCAACTAGATTTCAATGAATATTTCAAATAGAGCAAATTATTTTATACCTAAAAATGAGGATTATGTTTGGTAAGACCAAAAAAATTAATTCAGGAGCCAACCAGCTTTGAACAACCGAAGAACATATAGAAATGAAATTAAATGAAGCCAGCTCAAAGAAAGGGTTTGCTGACTAAGTTCTATTCACAACTATACGAGATAACCATTGCCACGCTTGAGTCATTCAAAATCCGACCAAACTTTCACAAGTAGGGGCAATTAATCAATAACGATACAAAGTGGGGGGGGGGGGGGTTGGCCTGTTTAGTGATGAATGTCAGGCGCAGTTCTTGATGTAGTCATCCAAATCATGCAAGGTTTCATCAGTTTAAACAAACTATAAACTTGAATAAACAATCATATCTTCTTTATAGGAGTAGAGACCTTTGTATTTTGTATGTTAGGAGCTTCCCATGCTTATTATTTTTTAAAAACAAATGGATCAAGCTTCAAAATTTTAACGAAAAGGATAAATGTTTTCGGCGTTGACATTGCAAAAAAGAATGCATATTTGATGAAATTCTCGTTTATCCAAAACTAGAAAAAGAACCCCAAGCTATTGCCAATAAATTTCCCCAGAATACAGGGAGAAATAATGCAGGTTGAGGTTACGTCAATCTGATATCATTTTCATTTTCATAGCCTAGAAATCATTGTACCAAGTTAACTGAATTTGTTCTTTAAGGATTTAACAGAGCAACATCATCTACTTTTGACAATCCAATATCAAACATTTTCTATCTCAAGCAAAACTCCATCTATTATTTCTGAATGAAGTTTGGCAAATATAAAATTCCAAAGTCATTGGCTGTTTTGCGGAAATTACCGAAGATGCTGTTGGCATGAGAGCAAATACGAGACCTTTGAGTTCTAAGATCACCTTTTTTTTTAATTATATCTAAAATGGATCCTATTTTTTAAATTAAATTGTAAATATGATTTTTATTAATAATAATAATAAAATTTTAAATGATAAATATAAACCTGATTCATTAAATTATAATTAAAATTTAAAACTAAAATCTCAACACAAATCATAAAATTGCATGCAACAATGAGATATAATAACATCATACATCACTGTTTTTTTTTAATCTTATAAAAACATCTTTTAAATATAAAAATTTTCGATATATTTAAACATAATCAACTTTGAAAGCCTAACCGTTAAATTTAAAAATCTATACATGCAATATATTTAATATCTACAAATATATTATATTTCAAATAATTTATATAAATAGTAAACTCGCCCGAACTAGTTAATAAATATTTAAAATGTCTATAATCATGTTAAATCTTTAAAGTTTTATTGATAACTTAAATCATATATATTGGTGCGCAAAAAAAATTATTGATAAATAAACTTCAAGAATCTAATGAAGGTTAATAATTGTTTTAGTTTGGCTCTAACACAGCAATATATAACTAGAATATCAACTTTTATAAATAACTTATGTAGTAATTCTTTATAGAACAATCAATTAATATTTAAAGATTGAAGAACATAATAAAATTTTGTTTCGAAGTTTTTCTGGTTATGACATTCCAAGTGAAATTTGAGTCTTATTTATAAAAACTTCATATCTGATCAAATAGAAACATATTTGGATAGTCACATTTTAGTAAGAGTTGAAGCTATCCAAATAAGTATCTAATACCTCTTAATTAATAACTAAGAGATATAATTTTTAGTAATTTAGAGACATAGTTCATTTTTCATAAAAAAAATCCATAACTCATCACTTATAATTTAGTTGATAATTTTTGGATTATTTATTGTTGGAAAATATACTACTGCCAAAAAAAATTTGTTAGCACTGACTGGAAAAATAAACCAAGAATTAAGAAATCAAAATTTACTACACTGTGGAAGAACTACTACCTTAGAAATGAATTCACCATGATCGGTGTAATCGTCCAATGAACGTCGTCCTCCAAGGTTAACACAGTGCTTTAGTATTCGTACACCCGAATAAAGAAGATGGGACACAATTGGTATTGCTCTTCGCAAGGAAATCACACTAGGATCAATTTCCAAGAAAGTTTGGAGGGGTCACAGTTGATCACGCTTAAAACCCAAACTCCTAGACATAATTTCTTCTAATGTAATTTAGGGAAAAACGATAGAATTTTTAGAAAAGAATGGGAAAAGAGGCGAGGAGGAGAAAATAGTTCTTTGATTGCTATGTTTGTTTTCTTTGTGAAAAATGAGGAAAAAAACTTTCTATTTATACTAGTAATAGAAAGGTAAAATAGTAAATAGCAAGGGTATTTATACTAGTAATAAAAAGGTAAAATAGTAAATAGCAAGGGCAAAAGAGTAAAATTCGTAAGGCCAGTTATAGTTTTGACCTACTATTTCCGCACAACAGTATAATTTGTTCCATATTTTCGTAATAGTAAAAAAAATGTGGAGGAATAAAACTGTTTTAAAGAAATTATTTTCTGGAAAAATATAAGAATTTTATCCAAAAAGAAATGCACGCGATACATGTTGAAGAAACATGTTAACATGGGCACAGACATGGACTGTGTCGGGCATCGACAACGTGCGCATGTGAAGGCTATAGCCTAACTACTCAATGAGAGTAAAAAGTAATGCTATATTCAATGAGAGTAAAAAGTAATGTTATTTATAAACCTTCTCAATAGTTTATACTTAACCAATGTGGGATATACCCATTTACCAACAATCCTTTGCATTACCAACAATCCCCCACTAATGCAAAGTAAATTTGAAAATTTTTGTAAACACAAGAATAAGTAGAGATATTTCCAATTAAAATGTGAGAAGAGCAACAACGAAATTAGTCGCTTAAGCATTAGTATCTTGTGGATTTGAACTAGCATATAGTGAAATGAGTGATTATTTTCTTTAACAAGTGAATGAATCTTGAACTTGTTAAGATAGGAGTTAACTCATGATACACAACTAATCTAAGATCCAATTGATGTTCTGCGATAAATCAGCAAGTTTTTGGCCAATGCACCTCGGGATGCTAGTAAGTACTCTAGAAAAACTACCCAAATGTTTTTCACAGAAGATGGCTAGTCCTTCACACTTATGTAGGTGATTTCATCTAGCCTATCTCAATATAGACCGCCTGAATTAAGGCTATAAAATCATTAGGAGCATTTATTAAGCTCATCCTCTCAAATTTAGATTCTATGAATTCATCAAGTTCATCTCAATAGGACCATCCACACTCTCGGATATGAACTCATTAAGAGTAATAAACTCAACCTCTCAAGTCAGTGAATTTATCAAGTCTGTCTCAATAGGACCACCCAAACTCTTGGCTATGAACTCATTAAGAGTAAGAACTCATCCTTATATATGTATATCATTTGCCATAGGGATAGGTAAAATGTATACTATGAGTCTTTCCATGGTTTCGTTTGACCACATTGAACTTAAAAAACTATGTTGGGTATCCACCATGAATTCCTCAACCACTGAGCTTAAAACCCATCCCCCTCGACGAATCAAGAACCATTCTCCTACTTAACCCTTTGGTTAGTGGATCAGCTAGGTTCCTTTCAAACCTCGCGTACTACAACATGAATACTCCATTCTTTATTAAATGTCTCATAGATTCATGTCTTATTCGAATATGCATCTTCTTACCATTGTAAGCTTGGCTCTTAGCAATGCAAATTGTGGCTTGTGATTCACATAATAGAGATATGCTAGGTACTAGTTTCCCTTATAAATGAATCTCTGCTAGTAGATTCTTAAGCCACTCGGCTTCTTTCTCGACTAAGTCAAGTGCTATGAACTCAGACTCTATCGTGGAGCGAGCAATACAAGTCTGTTTAGTAGACTTCCAAAAAATGGTTGCTCCACCCAAAGTAAAAACATACCCACTTGTAGAGCTCACCTTATCATTATTAGTTACCCAATTTACTTCAGAATAACCTTCAAGGACTGCAGGGTATCCGATAAATTCCAACTCCCAAGTTATTTTGCCTTTAAGTTATTTAAGCAAACGCTTTAGAGCATTCCAATGCTCATTGCTTGGATTATGGGTATATCTACTTAATCTACTAACTGCATAAGCAATGTCTGACTGAGTGTAGTTCATCAAGAATATAAGACTTTCAATAATCTTAGTATACTCTAATTGAGAAACATCATTTCCTCTATTCTTTAATAGTTGTATGCTAGAATCATAAGGAGTTCTCAAAGGGATTCCATCAAAGCTATTAAATTTTTTTTAACACTTTCTCTATATAGTGAGACTGGCTTAATGCAAATCCCTTTTTTTGATTTTGTAACCTTAACTCTTAAGATTAAATCTACCTCTCCCAAATCAATCATTTCAAATCTGGTAGATAAGAAAGTGTTGGTTTTATTAATGGATTCTATATTGGAACTAAAAATTAACATGTCATCTACATACAGACTTATGATGACACAATCAGAACCAAACATATTAGAATACATACATGCATCTTCATCATTAACAATAAAACTAAAACTGAGAATAATCTTATAAAATTTCTCATACCATTGTTTTGTTTGAGAACATATAAAGATTTTTTGAGTCTGCAAACTTTATCTTCCATACCAGGTGCCACAAATCTTAAAGGTTGCTCAATGTAGATTTCCTCATCCAAATCACTATTCAAGAAAGTTGTATTCATATCCATTTGATGTACCAGCAAATTGTGATTGGAAGCTAAAGTAAACAAAACACGAATGGTTGAGATCTTAGTCACAGAAGAGTATGTATCAAAGTAATCTACTCAAAATTTCTAAGTAGACCCTTTAACCACTAGTCTTGCCTTATACTTTTGTATTAACCCATCTGGAATAAGTTTCTTTCTAAAGACTCATTTATTACTAATAGGTCTAAAACCTCTAGGCAAGTATACTAATTCCCAAGTGTGATTAGACATAATAGATTCAAGCTCATTATTAATAGCATCTCCCCAAAAACTAGCATCTATTGAATTTATGGCTTCATCATAGGTTTTTGTATCTTTATCTATCAAAAATGCATAAGCAATAGAGTCACTTATTAAGTCTAAATCATTAACCTCGGTTACAAAGGAATTAAAGAAATCAGGTCTGAAACTAGTTGTAGCCCTTTGCCTTTTCTTCTCCTAGGTTCTACATCATTATTAAGAATATCTCTATTATGTGTACTAGAAGAAGAAACATGCTCATCCAATTGCATATCAGGATTTATATTAGATTTCTTTAAAGGAAAAATATTTTCAAAGAAAACAACATCTCTAGATTCACATATGGAAAAATCATGCAAAAATATGAATCTGTAGCACTATTTAGAGTATAACCAACAAAAACAACATCAACAGTTTTAGATCTGATAGTGTTCTATTTAAAAGCAGGCAACCTATTTTTGCTAAGCACCACTACACTTTCAAGTATTGCATATTAGGGGTATAGCCTTTCCACAATTTGTATAGGGTACAGTCTAATTTTTTTATAAGGCACTCTATTAAGAATGTGGTTTGTAGAAAGTACGGCATCCCCCCACATGTGGTCAAGTAAGCCAAAACTAAGTAGTAAAGCATCATCATTTCTTTTAGAGTTCTGCTTTTCCTTTCAGCTATTTCATTTTTTTTGTGGAAAATAGGGAGTGAAAAACTCATGTATAATTCTGTCTTTCTCACAAACCTCTTTAAGAAAGTTAGTGTCATGTTCACCACCTCTATCAGATCTAAGACATTTTATTCTCCTATAAAGTTGGATTTCTACTTCTGTTTTATAAATGAGAAAGGTTTGTTTAGCTTCTTCTTCCGTTCTTAGAAGATAAACCTTTGTATACCTAGAGTAATCATCTACAAAGGTAATATAGTAACATTTTTCATTTTTGAAGTCTGTGTTTCTATAGTCTGCTAGATTAGTATGAACTAACTCTAAAAGTTCAATTTTTCTATTAGAAATAGTCTTAAGGAAAGTCTAGTATGCTTGGCTTCAACACAAATGTCATATTTATTAAAGCTACTACCATCTAGATTATAAAGTAGATTCATTTTTATGAGTTTTTTAGAAAATAAATATTCATATGTCTTAATCTAGCATGTGATAACTCTAAAATATAGAGTTATCTATAGCACTTTCTAGCTCAAAATTCTTGTAAATTCTGAGTAAATAATAATGATTTTTGTGATTTTTATTAAAAAATAATAAATTGAATAATTTATGTTAAAAATATATTTTTATTCAATTTTATGTAAATTCCACTTAATTTCATATTATTTTTAGCAGTTGTCACACCGGAGATAGTCTTATCCTGAAGCTCTTCCATTGAGGCCATGACAGTATGGCTTGGAAAAGCATCATCAACCAAGCTGCCAAAAACTCATCAAGGAAATTATAAATAAAGTAATTTGAACCCTTAAATTATTGAAGGACCAAGAGGCAAACAGGTAGCAAAAATTGGATCACTTCTAGCAAAGATAAAGGCCCAAAATACAACCTAAAGAAAGAGAGCTTTACACATCCAAGGAAAGCCCAAATCCAACACCCAAGAACCCACCATAATGGTACCAATATCAACTCTTTAAGCTGATTTTAAACATTTGCAAACCAACCCTCAAACTCTTCTACTCATCCATTCTAACCTTCCACTTTTCAAGCTTTGCACTTTGAGCATCATGCTTAAAATAACAAAACCAACAATCTATCCTCTCCACAATTCATGGCCGCCACATGATGGAGAAGATTGTGGATGAAAATCTCTATTTCTAGCCCCTTCTCATGTGTATAAATAGAGGCCAAAACCCCTTCATCATTCATTAAACAACATCAAAGCAACAACGAAAATCGGAGGAAGCCATCACAGATAGTTTTCGGGAAATCATCGAATTCATCTCAAAGTTTCTTCTTCCTTTCTATTTTAATTGTTCTTAGTTCAAAAACATGATTGCAAATTATTTAATTGATTTTTCATTAATAATAATTACTTAAATTTGTTTTAGCTAGAATGATTGTAATGCCTTGATTTTATTCATTCAATTCATGTTTATATTTTTCTGTGCCTCAATTGTTTATGCTTCCAATTAAAATCATTCATGTTTTTCATGCATTAAGATATGTTTGACTACATTAGAATTAATCGCTTAATCCAAACCAGATGGTGGTTAATGGACATAATAATTAGAAGATGTATGCTTAATTCATATCTGAACCAAAATGAATTAAAGGTTCGTAATAATTCCAAAAGAATATTATTACATTGCATAACTTTATATTTATGTAATTAAACTATTTCAAACATAACCTATCCCTATTACTTTACATAAATTCTAATGAATCTTGAGTTAAATGATGACATAGAAATATGCATGTTTTTCTAAGTGGCAAATCTAATATCTCAAAAAAGCTTATAATTGTGATTCCAAGTTCATAAATGATCTAGTTGCCATGAATTTTTTTTGGAATATTGTTAAAAATGATAAAGAAATTGTTCTAGATTATTCATGTTATTGTTGTCAAAACTTGTGAATTATTGCTAAACCATTTCATTGCATTTTATTTCATTTCATTTGCATATAGTTGATTAATTTAATTTTAACATCCATCACCTTAAAAATTTTGTTTTCTTAACCAACTTGTAAACATTAATTTTACAATTATTGATTTCAACACGGCCCCTGTGGAGATGATACTCTTTTTACTTACTTATTACTTTATAACAATTGTGTATACTTGCACAGTCCATCGCGAACCAGCATGCCACATGTCAAAAGATCAACAATATAAGTAGAAGTGGCGGCTTTATTATTAAATATAGTCTTAATCACAAATAAACCTCTATTCAAATAACTTTTCCCCACATAATCTTTATTTTGGAAAAGTACAAGTTTATCGGATTCGAAGACTAGTTTAATGTCTATCTTATTTAGTAATACACCACTAATCAAATTTCTACACATGGAAAGTACATAAATGGCTTATTCAATGTCAATGTTTTACTATAAGTAAGTTTGAGTAAAATATTTCCTTTACCGAATACTTCTAAAGTGCTAGAATTACTCATGTAGACTTGTTCACCTTCAACTATACTTTCAAATTTGGTGAACATTTCTCTGTTGGCACAGAAATGTTTGGAAATGTATGTTTCTACAATCCACTTGACATTGTTCTCAACTAGGTTCACTTTGGAAACCACATCGATTATAACCTCATCTGGATTTTCAACTATACGTGCTTGTAGTTTGTTTTGATCCTGGTGGTCAAAACGTTGGGCGTATTTATATGCTTTGTGTCCAGCTTTGCCACACATGTAGCAATTCACCTAGTTGTTGGTCTTTTTATTTTTCTTTGGTTTCTTAAAGTTGATAGCCTTCTTGTTCTGGAGTTTTACTATCTTCTTTGAATTCCTGGCACCTTTAAACCTATTAAATTTAGGACTAGAACTAGATTTAACAAGGTTAACTTTTAAAGGAAATTGAATTAAGGTTACTAAAGCCTTATCTTTAAGAAGATTGACTTCCTCAATCTTTATATGACTAATCAGTTCTTCTAGAAGAATGTCTCGCTTCTTATACTTTAGGAGATTACGGTAGTTGGACCAAGATTTTGACAATTTTTCAATCAAGACGTTTGCTTGGAGAATTTCACACATCTCCATCCCTTCTGCTAGGATATTAGAGACTATCTTCTCGTAGATACAAACTTGATCCATAATCGGCTTATCATCAGTTATTTGGAACTTGAGCCACTCTCCAACAACATATTTCTTGACCCCAGCATCATCGGCTCCATATTTCTTCTCCAATGCATCTCAGATGAATTTAGCTAACTTATTTTTTACAAATAGGTTGAAGAGGTTATTAACCATATGACTTAACATGTGACCTCTTACCATTTATTTGTCCTTTTAAAACTTAGCTTTTGTATCTATGACTTTCAAATCCTCGAAAGCAGTGGCAGAATCTTTTAGTTTCTAGATGGCAGGTGGACTGAATAGGACATAGTTAACTTCAAGTTGTTCGAAGAAGATGACCATCATTTTAGACCAGTGACGGTAGTTAGTCCTATCAAGATGTACAAACTTGGAGAGATCAATGATGTATTTGTTGATTGGGGTAGACATGTTTAAACAGTAATAATTCATTTCTAAATTGTTGGAAAATATATTATTGCAAAACAAATTCGTTAGCACTGATTGGAAAATTTTATCAAGAATTAAGAAATCAAATTTTACTGCGTCGTGGAAGAACCATTTCCTTAGAAACAAATTCGTATTATGATCGATGTAATCGTGCAACGGACGTTGTTTCCTAAGGTTAATACAGTGCTTCGATATTTGTATACCTAAATAAGGAATGTGAAACACAATTAGTATTGCTCTTCTCAAGGAAATCCCACTAGGATAATTCTCAGGAAAGTTTGGAGGGGCCACAATCGGTTTCACTTAAAACCCAAACTCCTAGAGAAAATTTCCTCTAATGTAATTTAAGGAAAAAACGACATAATTTTTAGAAGGGAATGGAAAAAGAGGCGAAAAGGAGAAAAGAGTTCTCTAATTCTTGTGTTTGCTTTCTGTGTGAAAAATAAGAAAAACAACTCTCTATTTATACTAGTAATAGAAGGGTAAAATAGTAAATATACAGGCGTAAAGAGTAAAAATCATAGGGTCAATTACAGTTTTGGACCCACCATTTTCACACAACAGTATAATTTTTTCCAGATTTTCTTAACAGCAAAAAAAAAAGGGAAAACTAAAATTATTTTAAAGATATTTTCTAGAATAAAGTATAAGAATTTTATCCAAAGTGAAATACATTTACCGTACCAAGTCAAGCAAGTGACAACAGTGTGTGTATAAAGCCTATAGCCTAATTACTTAATCAGAGTAAAAAGTAAGGCTATGTAAAAACTCTCTCAATAGCCTATACTTAACCAATATAGGATATACTCACTTACCAACAACCCTTTGCATTACCAATATTTATAACGTTTACTTATAACTACTGAAATATTATTAAAATTTTGAAAATATACCAATAATCTCTCCCCTTTTGAAATATTATAAATTTTGATAATATTAGAAATCAATTATGTTATAGTTGAACGAGAATATATTAAAATTAAGCGAAATATGTTAAATTTAGATGGTGGAAAGTGATTTTGCACTTTTATATGATTATATGATGGTGAATGATATAATGATATGTTGGGTTAACTTCAATTTGGATCCATTAGGATCACCAAAAATATATCCAAACTTATTTACATAATTATTTTTTTCAAAAAATAAGAAACACGGTTTCTTAAAACTTTAGTAGGTTTTCAAGAGTAATTTAATTTTACCTCAAATTTAAAGGATCTTGGGACCTAAATAGTGGAGGGCAGAAGCATTGAAAGTGTGATAGAGGGAAATCATACTCTTCCCACTCCATCCCCTAAATAAGGTCAAGAAATTAATTAGATTTAATATTAGTAATAATTTATAGGGAATTAATCTTTTTCTTCACACATTTTAAATGAAGAGCCCAACTCATTTATATGTTCATTATGATAAGACATTATATACCTTTCTTCCAATCTTCATCTTTTAGTTAGCAGTTAAGGAATGGATAATGAATTTTAATTCTAATTACGATCTATAATTTTTATTTATTAATCTATTATTATTTTTATTCCAATTTTGATTTGGTTTAAGAAATGGTGACTGAGAATGGGTTAGTAAGGAAAGGGGTGAAGCTAGAAATTATTTTGGATAAGAATTGAGTTATGTATTTTTATAATAATTAAAATGTAATTTCATAATTGCATTAATTTATGTCTTTATAATTTTTAAAGAATTAATTTCATTATTTATTAATTTATAATTTTATAAAAATATAAAAATTATTTTTCCCATTTTAATGGCTGGCAAGTGCCTAGATAATTTTATTTTTTTGGTTAACAATTAAATTATGAAAAAAATATTAAATATATATTTATTATATAATTTGATTTTTATGTATTTTCTAATTAAGTTGAATGACAGCAATAATAAATAATAATCATAAAAATCATTTGGTACACTAATAATAAAATATTTTGAACTCCAAAAGTTGTATTAAAAAAAGTAACATCTGTCAATCCATTAATTCTTTTTCTTAATATTATACCCATAGAAAGTTAAAAAAAATAAAATTCACAGCGTGTAGAATAACAATCTTAGAAAAAAGATATCAAAATCCCTAAAACCGTAATTTCAACCAAATTAAACTTTATTAATTTATTCATAAATGTGCCCTAAAATAATTTTTATAATCAGTTGGATTTGCTTAAAATATTGTTGAAGAAAACTTTTAAACATTGTGATCCAACTACTTATTTAGGAGTTATCTGGTTAAGTTGATAGGTTAATATTAATATAAAATAAAGTTTTAATATATTATCTTAAATTATGCAGAAAATTAGATGTATTTTTTAAGATGAAAACATTAATCATGTGATTAAATTCTTTTTTATTTTATGTTATCTTTTAAAATAAGTGTTGAATCTAGAATCAAATTTGGTTATGGATCTAATCTAAACCCCAGCATTCGAAGAACAACAAAAAGAAAATCTAAGCACCACATCACCTTCCTATATTTCTTCTTTATCCTTAAATAAATAACATATATTCATGAAGCTGTCTTGAAACATTTACATTACTTAAGCTTCATTTGATGGATAAGGAAAATAATTTTGTCACATTCATTATTATTTTAGTTTCAAATAATATTGTTTTGTACATCTAAATTATTATCATTAGCATTAATCGTTATTAAAATGATTTAAGTTAACATTTTTAAATTTAGATCAAAATAAATTTAGCCACTTTAGAACTGATATGTAAATATTGAATCAATTTGGAATGGTTGAATATATGTTTCTCCCCACAATAAAACCAAAAGAATATGGTCGGATTACAAATGCTTGGGAGGATTTGAGTTAGAATTAGTCGTGAGCTATAATTATGTTAAAATGTTCAATAATTAAGGGATTATAAAGTGAATAAAAAACGAATATTTCAAATTTGTTTTAACCATCAAATCTTTTTCATATTTTATTAACTCCTCAAATGCTTTGACTGTGATACTGTTTTTTTTTTATTATTATTATCTTACAGCCACCAGGTGGCAATCGTTATATCAACTCCTTGACGAAATTTTTGTCACCCAAAGAAAAATAAAATAAAATGTTGAGGATTTATCGTGAACGCAAACAACTTTAAAGATTTTGTTTATTACATAAATACCAAAATATATGTGGCGACACGTTTGTGTGAACGTTTATATTCATCCATCCAACCCCAAAAAGGAAACTTGATTTGCTTTCCACTTCTGTCTTAGCTGCCGTCAAACACACAGAAATTTTCCCATGTAATCCAAACCCTTCTATTTATTCTCACCTTCTAGATTTCTTCCGCTAATAATGTTACACGTGTTCAACAAATCAGTATTTATGAATTACAAAATGAAAGTCAACATCAGGTAAGGCGCGAATGATAAATTTTCATATGATCTGACGGTTCAAAAGGTCATTTGTAGTTCAAGCTCAACCCTCCACGTGTAGTGTGATTAGCTCATGCTCTTCGATATTTCCTCTCGTGAAATCGGTTCTCCAATTTCTCGTTCCGATAAATTGAAAAGAATCGCCCCTAACGAGATGATCCTATAAGCATGCTCGAAAATGTAAGGCAGGGAGTAATCTAAAGTGCGAAGTATGTTTTCAAATCTCTCAAATTCTCGCGTTATTTTCATTCTTTTTTTGTAAATTTCTATTTTTCTGTTTATCTTCCTCCATTGTTGGACCCTATAAAACGGGCCAAAACCTTCATTGATTGTGCCAACACCAAGCGAGCAAAGCTTTCAAATCTTCTAAACTCTATCCCCCCCACCCCAGAAAAAAAAAAAAACAACAACAACAACAACTTTTTGATAATTAGTTAGCTTCTTTAATTTCTAGCAATGGCGTTGAGGAAAACCTTGGCAGAGAAGCTTTTTAATATTTCGAAAATTTCTTCGCAAGCTGTTACTAACTGCCGGATTTCCTCACCGACGGTTCAGAAGCGGATCGCAAGAAAAACGGGGAAAGCAGCAACCGGTATGACGGTGGATCCAGTAGATGCTAAGGGTAACGGCCATGGCATGTTCAGGCGGTTTCTTCATAAAGGATCTATGGCTTCACCGGCGATGAGGAAGTTACCGATGGGGGAGAATTTAATGGAGAGATTAAGGGAAATCGATGTGTCCAGGGATCGCATCCGGTTAGACGGGTTGAGCTCGCACTTGGAGGCGAAATCGGCGGTTTCGGAGCTGCCTGCACTGTCCGTTCGGGAAGCGAAGAAGTTGTTAAAGGTGGCGCAGTTGGAAGTGGTGAAAACGAAGCTGAGAGAGACAGGGAAAATCTGGATTTCTTATTCCGACTTTCTTCGGATTTGCGGAGAAAGTTGTTCGGATCATGAACAAGGATTGCAGTTTGCGAAATTGCTAGATGAATCAGGAACCGTCGTCGTATTAGGAAACATCGTCGTTTTACGATCGGAACAGGTAGATAAATTTTTTTGTCTATTTATTATCTCTTGAAATTTTATATTGAAAGCAGATAAGATCTTATTTATGTTTTGGCTTACAACGATAGCATATATGTATACATTAAAATTACATGCTTATGGTGATGGTGATGAAAAGTAGGTCCCGAATTCAATTCACTTATTATTAGCATTAGAAGCTACCGAAAACTGATTTTCTGGGTTTCTTTTTCTGCTAATTTCAACAGGATTTTTTTTTTACTACAGGTCTCTAAAAACGTATCACATTTGAGATGGTTTCTGAGAATTGAACTGAAGGACCCAAATTTTTTATAAATAAATCCCTCGGATGTTTCTACAGTATGACCACAAATATCACAACTTTTTTTTCACAGTTAATCTCCTGGGCTTTTATAAATAAAGCCCTTGGATGTTTCTACATTTTGTTTTGCATGCATATTCTCCAACTTTTGAGTTGGTAGAGGGCGAGGGGTGATGATGGGAGTTATGTTTTAATGGGCAACGAATTGGGGAAGATGTGTTTGGATGTTTAGATTTGAGGAGATGTACGAAACTATTGAGCGGAAAGGTGGCGTTGTCGAACAAGGAAAATGGTTGGTGGAGGAATAGAGGTTGGAATGGCCTCATATGATAAAGATGGGCTTCAACTTGACCTGACATAAGCATTAATCACTTTTTATTGTTTACTTGCTTTCATCATCCTTCATAGTCATAATTACTGGTACGAATTTGAGTCAATTTTTGTTTCTTTCAAGTTGAGCCAACAGAGATTTCCACTTTGTGACTACAGGTAGCAAAAGCACTTGGTGGTCTAATTCCTTTATCTAGATCAAACCCGAATGATCCCAGAAGAAAAGAACTGGCTGCGCTAGAAAAGGAGAAAGCAATAATCGATTCAAAAGCCGATTCCCTGGTCCGTCGCGAACTCTGGCTTGGCCTGGCATTCATGGTGGTCCAAACAGCCGGGTTCATGAGGCTAACCTTTTGGGAACTCACATGGGACGTGATGGAACCCATCTGTTTCTACGTCACCTCCATGTATTTCATGGCTGGATATGCATTTTTCCTCAGGACATCCAAAGAACCTTCTTTTGAAGGGTTTTATAAGAGCAGGTTCAGCACAAAGCAAAGGCAGCTGATCAAGGCATACAATTTTGATATCCAGAGGTATAATGAGCTCAAAGCAATGTTCCCATCCACAGTGGAAGAAGAATTACAGGTCTCATCGGCGGCCTCCTTTGATTATTCTGAAAAGATGCAGATTGGTGCTTTGGACCATTGATGATCCGAAACATGTTAAAAAGCAAAAACAAAAAGATGAATACAAAATAACACAATTTTGTTTTAGGATTAGGCGCGGCTTTCTGTAACATTCTGTTGAAGAGTTTTTCATTTGTTTAAACATATGAAAGATTGGAACTAATAAAAACTTTATCCCCATTGATTTTTAAGCAAGTTGCCTGTAAAAAAAAGTGAAATCATCTTTTTTACTATACACAAACTATCAACTTTTTTTTTATCCGATTTTGATGTGGAAAATATCAGGTCTTTCATTAAACAATATCTTTATTTTAATTTTATAATTATTTTATATTTTTAAAATTATGTTTTAATATTATAAATAGTTTTAATTATAATTCATTAAAATTATAAAAAAATTAACTTATATTTTAATTTTGTAAGTATTTTGATTACATTTTCTTAATTTTTTTAAAGATTATATATCATATATTTTATTTAGTTTTTGTAAAAATGAATATAACATAAAACATTATACAGGTTAAGGTTGGATTCGAAAAACCATTTTAATGGTCGAGATTGAAATCGAGTGGGTAAAAGAAAAAATATTAAGAAAATTATATACTTATGCCTTTAAAATTAAAATTTATGTGTGTTTCTTGGAGTTATAAGTTAACTGGATATCAATTTAATTAGGAAATTATTATAGTAAAGATAAATTCCCATATCTATACTATTATAATGTGCTTGATTGTATTGGTGTTATCCATTAACTAAGTCTCAACTAGACTTGCGTCCGCTCGAAAAATAGGAGCGTTAGTGCAAAAATATAGGTCCAAAAATGGACTTGAGCAAAAAAATAAGGCCCGTTTAAAATACGGGTTAGACCTCGGATAAGACATTTTGGCCCAGGCTCAGCCCACCTCGAATTCACAAAAAGACAAAAATAAATTGCTATTTTTTGTTATTTTAATGCTATTTTCTTGTTGTTTTCTCCCTATTTTGCAATCATTTTACTATTTTGTTACTACTATTTGTTGTTATTATTTGACTATTGTATAACACTTGTTTTATTATTAATTTTGTTATTATTTTAGAGACATTTGCTTGTTAAGTTATATGTATCTTAGTGTTTTAAGTATACATATTTTTAACATTTATTTTCAATTTGTTGAGAAATATTTATTTTTAATTTTTAGTATTTTTGATATATTATATATATTTATAAATTATATAAAAATAATATAAATAAAGTTAAAACAGGCAGGCATGGTTTTAGCATTTTTATCCCAGTAGAGCTTGGGCAAAATTTTATGCCTTTTTTTGGGCCGAGCCTAGTAAACGAGCTTAAATTTTTGGTTGGGCTCAACCTAGCCCGACTCATGAGCACCTCTAGTCTCAACTCAATTGTGTAATTACCAAAAGTTTATTTCTTTTTACAAAACAACTAATATTATTTTGAGGATATTTATGTTTTTCTTATATTTTAATAAATTTAAAAAAATAAATACACATAATGAGAATTATGAGCTTTTAAACTTAAGACATAATAATTTTGGAAATTACTTAAATCAAGATCATCTTAAAATATATAATTTTTAGGCACCAATAAAATTGTAACAAATCAATAATTTTTAAAAACATATAAGTATTATTATACACTCATCTATATATATATATGATATTTTCTTAAACTTAATTTAGTTTTAATTAAATTATTTAAAAATAATTAATTTAAAAAAAAGCAAAGATGTTGAAAATTAGAAACATATGAGGATAAAAACATGTAAAAATATGAAAATTGAAAATCCTGAAATCAAAAATCAAAATTAAAAAAAATGATAAAAAAGTTGAAAAGCAAACAAGTGAGAAATGAAAATTTTTAGTGATAATATTTTATTAATAACTAAAAACTAAAAACTTTAAGATAACTCTAAAAAAAATATATTCACAATAATTTTTACAATTTTAATTAAAACTATTATTTTTTAAACAAAATATTCACCAAATAATGCGTGTTGTAGTATTTAAATAAAAAGTGAATCAAAAGCCTTATACGTTATTACCCCTGACGAGATCATAGTATCGTGCACAAATCTCAAATATAAAAGGAAGGAAAATAAAAACATTACATTTTAAGTCAGAATTTCGTTCTCCAACGGTTTTCACTTGTTTGAGCCATGATTTTTCACAGTTATTTCTTGAAATTTTTGACAAGTTCCAAGAACCAAGAAAGCAAAAGGAGAAATAGACATTGGCAATGAAGGTTACAGCAAATTCATCCCCACTCATTGCTTGTTTTGAATAGTGTTTAGACAGATTAGGGTTTCTTTCATTTTTCCTAGCTTTCTATTATTTGGCAACTAAATAAGTGCTCCAAATTCTTTTCTTCTAAACCCTGTAATCTTTCACTAGAGTTTTCTTCCTATATCAATCCATTTATTCCTTATTTAGATTAATGCTCAACTAGGGAAGGTTTTTTTCTTCAAAGTTTTCATGATTATATTGATGGTCAAGCTGATCGGATAATTGATTCTTAGTTCAATTACTTTAATTAAATAAATTATTAAAAATCATAAAAAATTTTAAATAATTGAAAAATATAGAGAATTATTTCAACTGTCAGTTTAACCAATTTTGAGCAATTCACAGATTAATCAATCTAACCCCTCTCCGGACCAACACCCTAACCAATTTTTTCCTAAGATCTAGACAACTCACCTTTAAGGACGGTAACCAAGTAACACACTTGATTTCGCACTCAATGAACTCACAAGAAAGTTTACTCAATGAACAAGAATAAGTGCTCTCTGTTCAGTACATCACCTATACAAGTTTCCTTAATTAATAAGAAATTAAACCAAGGCTTGCTAACATATTGTACCAATTACAATCAACCTTCCTATAAACTAGTAAGATAATAAACATGAAGAATATATTCAATGAGCTTAAGATAAGTCTTGAATCTTCAGGATATGCTTCCAAGTTTTACCTAGTTTGATCCAATCTCATCAAAGTTCGAAAGTCGATTTCCTTGAACTAATCCAAACCAATCTTCAGGATATGTTGCAATAAACGGTTTGGATATCATAGATGAACTTGCAATCGTCCAAAGTACTAGTAAAAATCAAAGCCCAATGATTTTGTTATCAAAATATGCTAACACTAAACATAGCAAGTTTCTGAATTGAGCAGTGTTGTACAATAGTGGGAACTACTACTTGGCACTGCTCAAAACTACCTCCACAATCTCCTTCTTTGGTAAAATTTTAAACAAAATCACAAAATAGGAGAACATACACCACAAACAATGCTTGATGTTTTCTTAGAATATGATCTCCCCAAGTTAAACTGCACAGCGTCACATATCTGTTAGGATTTAGTGCCAAGTGTATTTTATTCATCATTTGTACTTGTAATTTTCCAAACATGTTGGTTTAATAAAATTCCATTATCAATGTCGAAACTATTTTTATTAGAAAAATGGGAATCAACTTAAAAACAAAAATGGAGTCGCCACCGACCTTTTTTCGAGGTGTGATCGGATCACCTTGAGATCGATCATTTTAATAAAATATTTTTGATTTATTAAAACAATGCTTTTGGGTCTACAAAAATCGAGAAAAAAAATTCGGGAGCCGGTTACGCATGAGGAAGGGTTAGCACCCTTGTAATGCCCAAAATTAGTACGTAATTGATTAATTAATGTCTTAATGTCAAAAATTTGAAATGATTTTGAAATATGATTTCTTTTAAAACATTTGAATAACTCGAATTGGACATTAAAAATTCTCTTGTTACGAAAGAACAAAATATCACATCCAGCACGTTAGGACATGACCTTTTAAGCTCTCGAAACCACGACCGAGTCTTAATTTCCAAAAGCTCATGTATTTGAAAATTACAAAAGGATACTCAATTATTTGGTCCAACGAAAAACTGAAACCCAACACGTTAGGGCACGATTTCTTGGATTTTCAAATATAGAATATTGCCTTGTTTTGAAATTTAGAAAACACAAACGAAAATTTAAAGGGACATTTGATTATTTGGACAAACGAAAAAAATCGAAACCCAACACGTTAGGGCACAATTTCTCGAATTTCCAAACATCAAACATCTCCTTTATTTTATAAAGCCGACTCAAAACGCATTAGTTTGATTTACTTTAGGGTAAAAAGCAATCTATGTTGGGCAAAAATTTGGAATCTAAAATTTGATGTAATATCAATCATACAAGCTTAGTATTGAGCACGAAATAAAAATACGGGGCAATAATATTTCATGAATAAATTATGAGAAAACACAAAGGAACGAATTAAGGTACACGCAATGGCGACATATCACATACCATATAAATACAAGCGTTAATAACCAAAGAAGAAATAAAAAGAAATAATATATTAAAAAGTAATATACAAATGAATTTTTAAAACAAATATTATAAAATAAATAATATACGACATAATACGTATATCAATTTACATAAAAACAACTTAATATAAATAATTGGTATATAGGAATAAAAATATATATATATATATATAAAAAGTATTTGGAACAATAAAAAGTGATAAATAGGATTTTTATGGGAAATAAATTATACATAAATAGATTTTTAAAGGGGAAGAAATTTTTTTTTATATAAATGAATATAACATCAATAATATATACATGTACATGATAATATAAGGTGACTAACATATGTTTAAAATGAATAAAACCATAAAAACGATAAAAGAAGCCACGAAAATTGAATAACAATTTAAAAAAAAATATGTAATATACATAAAAGATGATATTCAATGAGTTAAATAATATAAATTATCTAAAAAACAATACATAAAATATTAAAATTAATAAATAAATACCCAATATATAAAAAAAAACTACATGCTAGGGATTAAATCAGAGGAAAAATAAAATCAAGGGAAAAAACAAGAAATATGCGTACAGGGACCAAAAAATAATACGTGTAAAGCACAGGGATCAATTGGGAAATTAATCCCTGCCCTCGAAACGCAGCGTTTAAGCATGGGTTAAATTAAAATAGCACATAAATTTCAGGGAAAATTTTAAAAAGTCAAAAGAAATAAAAAACAGGGCCTAATCAAATGGCGGCAGAATAGGGAGGGACCAAAAGCACAAATTCTCCATTAAGGGAAAAAACGCGCGGACCCTCCTTGTGGGTCGGGTCAATGCGCGGACCAAGCCCCCCATTAAACGGTGCCGTTTTTGCTTTTCTATTTAAACGATTTTTTTTGTTTTAAAAACATTTTAAGCTTTGTTTTTAGAAAATAAACCCTAAAAGCCCTATAATATTCTCTGCTCCCTCACTTCCCCTTGTTCTCCAGCAGAAGGACTAAGCCTCAAAAGCTGTCGAAATCGGACTGTGATGAACGGAATTGAGCCCTCCAACGGCGTGAGTGTGATGCAACTCTAGTAGGTCTCCCTCTCTTTCTTATATATTTTAGTATATGTTGTGGATTCGAATGAAAAAAATAAAAAGAAAAACAGAATAAATTTGCAATAAATAACCACCTCTTAAGTATTCTTTGGTTGCTTTCTACTGATTTTGTGTGTATTTTGTATTCAAATTCGTAAAATAAAAACAAATCAATACTCATGGCTTTTTATAGCCCAAAAAATACAACAGTTTCCTATTGACCTCACATCCATTTTTGCCGATACGTGGGAACGGCATGGTGGAGAACGACGTGGTTCGTGGGTGCGAACGTGGAACGGAGCGTGGAGGCCATGGGACGTGCGGTGGCTGAGACTCTCAAGTAGCTTAGGGTTTTCTTATTTTTTGATTTGGGCTATTAGGGTTTGGGTTTGTAGTTGGGCCTAGGTTTAGTTTTAATTTTCAGTGATTTGGGTTTTTGGTTGTTAATTCGTCTTTAGGCTGGAATTAGGTACTTGGGCTCGGGCTAAAAATTGGGTCTACAATCAACATTAATATTGTTTTTTATTTTTCCTCAATAGTTTTTGCACACAAACCAAAATGTAAGCAAATATTAGCTCACTGATTTCCTAATGTTTAACTAGTATTAAATTGCATTATGTGGCCGAATCATAATGCACGAAGACAACTTGTATTAATAGGTAATCAAAAAGGTCCATAGTCTGATGAATTTAAATTGAGCAAATCGGTTAAAGGACAATTATGTTGTCTATCAAGTCCAATTAGGGAGATATATTGTCTTGGACATAGTAGTGGTTGACTCCCAAAAGATAGAGACATAGGTGTGATTGTCCGGATTGATAATACATTGGACAAGACTTAAGTCGAATTAATCCTAGATCCGGTTATAGATTAATTCACTTGAGACGTTCATAGTGTAACTTACCTCAATCTTGAATAAGTGACAGACTATATGTACCTCAACTAGAAAAACGCACTCCTAGTCGTTAACATGAGGGTTTGTCACCCCCCTCATTAACATGAGGGGTTTTTGGGCCTCTCCCGTATCGGGTCCAATTATAAGTACTTCATGGATTTTTAACTCATTACGTTATAATTTGATCCAACTCGATATTTGTGTTTCTATTTCCCAAAATAAACATTTCAATATTTTTCCAATTAAATAATCTTCTCAACCCAATTTCAGTTCCATTAAAATCATGACAATTTTACCATAAAAGAATCTATAAGAAAATATATTTAATATTTCTATATTCAACGGTTCAGTATGACCAAATGATTTATTTCTATTTTCGAACTTCATTTAATTTGAAAAACATAATTTCATTTTTATTTTGGAGGAAACCACATTCATTTCCAAATGTTTTCATTTCTCCATTTTCATTTTCATTTTGGAGAAAACAATATTTCATTTCCAAATATTTCTTATTTTTCTATTTCCACCATTTCTATTCTTTTCTGTTCATTTAATTCAACATGCAATTCATTTCTAGTTTCAACGAGCTAATGAATGGACTGATTGGACATATATGATTAGAGCTCAAACGATATATAATTAAGTTCCAGATTTTTGCCTATTAATTATAAACCCATTTAGTCACAAAGTCATTACACTATAGTATCGTGACTGAGCTCTCCCTAATGGCATACCATTATGAAAGCAACTCGATCAATGCTCATCCAATGACCTTGGCATAAATGTATTACCCTAATAGGATATCCTTGATCTCTTTGGGGTAATATCCGTTCTCCTAAAATGATACTATTTTATCTCATGTTAACCATTATACATTCTTTCATGAAAAGTCAATTACTATCAAATAGTAATCAAGTCATTCATTACAAAAAAGAATGACTCGTGGCCACGTTTACTTTTCATCAACTATGTAATGCCAATGAGAGGATATCATTTACCCATGTGTCGGGCTATGAATTCCATTGTTGTAAATGAAGCTACATACTGCAGAAGTCGTACACCAATGCACCAACTTTTGGTTCCTTATCTATTTGAACTTAAGCTTTTACTTACATCAAAGTATACGAGTCACGAACACATAGTCCGTCATCCACTTAGGACTTAAGTGTGCCACACTATGAATGTCACAAATGAATAAATCCATAAACGGATTAAGGATCTATTCTTCTTGGGTCCAGTCTGATGTACAGTTAGTCTGATCAGTCACATCTATGTCTTTATCTTCTAGTAGTTATCCGCTCTGATGCTTAAGACAAAACATCTCCCAATTGGACTTGATAGATGACATATTAGTCTTGCAGTCATTTTATTAATTTCCGATTAGACTAATGACATGTTTAGGTTCGTCTGCTAATACAAGCTGTCTTTCTGTATTATGATCTGACCACATAATACCGCTTAGTATTAGTTAAATATTAGACAACAAGTGAGCCAACATTTGCTTTCATTTTACTTTGCGTGTAAAAACCATTTGAGGACAATCATATACAAAGTATATTAATGTAACCAATGAATTTGTTTTATTAACTAATCTGTTAGAAAAAATTACAAGTTTACAAACAAATATACTAAACTCATGGCGCCAGATCCAACATAATAACTATTTTTTCTTTCTAAAACCCTTCTAATAACCGATCGAATAATGAAACCAAATGAATTCATTTTCCTATTTGAAGTACAAAAACGAAATGAATTCATTAAATTCAATAAAAATCAAACATGAACAATCCTAGAACTTAATAATGGTGTTGGCCCACTTGAATTGCAGGAATCCAAACGGAAGCCTAAGCCCAAAGTCTTCTCACTCGTTGTTAATCTTAACCCCAAAGGAAGGCTTAGCTTTATAAGAAATAATTTGGTGAGACACAAAATTCAAATTTAATCTATGTATATCCTAAGTCATTATCCTTTATAAAAGAAATAAATGATTTTTTTTTGTCATTAAATTTGAATACCAACTCCATAGCACTAACTTACTTTTAGTTTTTGTGTTTCTAACTTGTATCCCAAAAAACAACTTACAATGTTAAGGTCATGAAAGATGTGTTGAAAATGGATTTAGAGTTTAACATAACTAGTGGGCTGTGAAATCTGACTTCAAACTTACTCCTCAACCTCAAGCAATCTCCCACAATGAGAAGGGAATTTTGACTTTACCAACTTCCGTCTTCATGCACGCTTTACTAATTTATAAAAATGTACAAAAACACTTTTACGAATTGTCAAATAACAAATAAATCATATTTGCCTAATTTTGTAAAATAATAAATAAATAAACAGGAAAGGAAAATAGTTGCTTTTGGTTTTCGTATTTTGGGTTCACTCTACGCCATCGCTATTGGTCGAATTTGAAGATTGAAGTCATCAAAATTTACAAGGCCATAAAGCCGTAATTTGAAAGGTTATTTTGGGCATAATACAAATTTTAAATATAATGCTTTAGATATTTAGTTATAATATTATAAAATATATATTTGGTTCATCAATCCTGATATATGCTTCCATCATATCCAAATTCTTATACAATAATAATTCATTCATTTTGTTTTGTTCATATATACATCTCATATTACTAATGCTTTTTTAATGTCAATCATTTCATAATTTTCCTTTTTTACTTAAGAGATGCATCATTATATATATATATTATGTTTAAGATTTTAACAAATGATGTGTTTTCAGTAATGATAACAAATAAATAATAATGTTGATAAAACACCTGCCCATCCGAGTTGACTCACCTTCAAATTTTTTGGTATCAATTTGTGTCGGATCCACATAAATTCGTTGAAAATTTTCAAATTATTTATATTGTATTAATTATACAATATTGGTAAAATAAATTATATAAAAAATATGGAAGAAAATATAAAATTTAGATTTTTAGTATTTTTATGGATTATAAACTAATTTCAAAAGTGAAAAATTTATAAATTATTTTATTTGATTACAACTAATCTAATGTAGGACTAAATTCAATTAAATAATCATTTTGGATTAAGTTCTAGTTATATGTTGTTTTGATTCAACTCATGTGTTTGCGAGTATGTTAATTTTAAATTAGCTTAAGCATTTGGCTCTTAAATTTGATAATTTTTTTTTAAAATTAATACTTATAATTTTTTTTATTCAACTTGATATTCGAATTATTTTTTAATCTATTATTTTAGTACATTTTTATAACGCCGTTACATATAAGATAAATAATAGGTTATGACATTGACACGTGATAATGATGATATCATAAGAACATCATCATCCTGAAAATTATAAATATATATATAAATATGAAAAAAACAAAAAAAAAACTATTCATGAAAAATTTAAAATATATATATACATCCAAATTTTAAACTTTTAAATATATATATGTAAATTACAAAAATAAAAATCTAAAAAAAATCTCTAAATTTATAAATATCAGACCCCAAAATAATTTCAACAATTATCTTCTTTTTCATCATCTTCTTATTCTTCAATTTAATTAAAAATTCTAAACCTAAGAACCTTCGCCCTCACAATTTGACTAAACCCAACTATCCACCCATTATGTATCCTTACTCTCAAACCCCCATAAAATAGTAAGTTAAAAAATCAATGATTTACTCGATTTGATTCTTTGAATGACAGCAATGCAAAAATCATTTTTATCTTTTGCAGTAATTGGGTTTTCGCAACATAGAATTTTATAACAAGAAGAATTGGTTTATTTTTATTTTATCCAATTTTTTTATAACAATGTTGAAAAAAAAGTGACCCATAATAATTTTATTTTTCTGGCCCAAAAAACCAATTCTATAATAGTTAGTGTTTTGGGAGTTTAACCTCTCCATCTTGGTCTAAACGTTAAGTTTGAATTCAAAAGATTGTATTAGCCACTGAAATAACTTAATGCTATTGGAGTTTTTGCATTGCAGTCATATTTAAAACACTTATTTATCTTAGAAGAAAATTTAGTTTATTTTCAAAAAAACTGGCGAGTTATTAAAAAACGTTTAACTTTCCTAAGTAATAGTGCCTTCTTTAAGAAAAATTTTAGTTAATTTTCTATTTATTTATTACTCACAATTTTTAATCTTAAGTTGACGGGAAAAATGACTTTTATTTTTTTTAAATAAAACCCCGGGATTCATGCCTAACTCATTAACAATCATAACTTATTATCCTAAAATTAAATGTCATGCAATGTAAAAGTTCAATTCCTAAATCCCATGTCACAGTTGAAAATAAAATAATTAAGTCTAAAAATATCAAATAATAATCTTAAAATATTTTTAATAAAAAATAAATCATTCCTAGCCGAGGCCCTCCAGATTTTGCATTCGCGTCCTAACTTGGGGGTTATTTGTAGAGATAGAAATAAAAGGATAGTGAGATATGAAGCTCAATATGAAGCTCAATATGAGTTCAATCATGAGGAAACCAAAGCAAATAGTAGACAAAACATACGAAATATCAATTCATAGAATAATTCACAATTAATTAGCAATATAGAGTATTAGTAAATCAGATTAATTCATCAACATAATATCTCAGTGTTCAAAGCCATATATATGTCTTATGAATGCAATGCAATTTCAATTAATTAGAATAGGTCCTACCCAACTCCATAGTATGAGTTCCCCAGAACTCCTTTACCTTTACACCGTGGTGTGGATGAACCACTAACTTTGCAGATGAATTGATAGTATGGTGTGGATAAACCACTAATAATAAAAACATGGACGAACCATTGAGTTTTTTTATAAAAGTTTTTGCAAACAAGCTGTTAGTAGGTTGTGGATGCATAACAAATTTGCAGATTATAGTTATTGAGACGATGTGGGTAAACCACTAATCAGTGTAGATAAAAGCTGCTAATATGGTGTGGATAAACCACTAAACGGTGCAGACAAGCTGCTAACACTTCCTCTGTACATATTGTCCCACCCCATGTAATGCAATAAGGCAAGCTCAAATAGATCAACATGATAACATTTAATAATGCTTTTAACAGAGTAATACGGCAGCAATCAATATGCTTATAACAGTTTAATAAAGTAGCAAGTAATATGCTTATAACAGATCACCTCAGTAGGAAATTCATGCTTATTAAGTGTTCAGTTTAACAATGTCATAAAGCATACTATACATGCAATCACAAACACCGAAGCAATAGTCATATATGTATTGTTCACAATTCATGCAATTATATGAACATCATATTAATTCGGCCAGTCAGTTTATGGATTCTAATAGAATACATTATATCATGGACTTATTGGGTAATATAACATAATAAAATAGTCCGAGAATTACTCAGGGACTAAGCTAAACAAATAAAAAAAATTCTAGGCAAAAATGTAAAATTTAAGAAACAGGGGACACACAGTCGTGTGATCGGACTGTGTGGAGGGGTTATACAGTCGTGTGGTTAAGTCGTGTGACAGACTATAGCTGTGTGGTATTTCCAAAATCAACCTACAGGGAAGATATGACTGTATGGCAGGCCGTGTGGAGGGTCTTAGGCTGTGTGAGAATCGATAAACCTAGAGTTTCAAAGGGCATGGCTGTGTGGCCCTATCCTAGGCACGGTTTTGCCTTGATTCACTTGTAAAAGAACACACACCTTCACCGGGTTCTCGAGCGATGATCCTCATGTTCAAATCTAATCGAGGGTACCTAAAACGGGTCCTTCAAGTGATATTTATACATGAGTAAACATTGGCTATCAAGATTCAGTTAAAATTAATGGAAGATTTCAGCAAGAAACATAAAGGATTGATTAATCGAACATAAAATTAGAGTTGGATAGTAATATTACGAAAATTCTGGATTTAAATCTTGGAAACAAGATATACGTACCGATTCTTGGCAAGAATAGAGATGCTATTGATTTCAATCACAAATTCGATAAAAACAACGATTGAATGGAGGATATTGTTAATCCGAGAAAGTAAAATAATCAATAGCAAGAAAATTGAAAATATGGTGTAAAGAAAAAAGAAAGAAGATAAAAAGAGAATAAATAGAAGGATAGAGGGAAAATTCTATTAAGATTTGAAAAAAGGGAAAATTGAAATTCTGATTAGGAAAAGAAGATAAAAAAGATTGTAGGATTCTAATTATATTGGAAATTTGAGAAATGGTAATATATGAATTCTAATTAGGACAGAATTGGGTCAATTCTTATGGTTTGTAAACGCTAGGGACGTCACTTGCAATTTTCCCAATGTTTTGCCAAAATTTTGAAAATAAAATAATAAGAAAGGAGGAGGTGTAACACCCCATACTCGATTCGGTCACCAAACCCAAGTTACGAGATGCTACAAACAAACTAGATTAAACTTGTTCAAATTAATCATCAATACACAAACATCAACTAATAAGAATGAAAATAAAACTATGTCGAGCTTTAAAACACTATAAAATTTAGACTTGAGCTTAAATATAGACTAAATTATAAAACTTTAAATATTTGGATAAATATCGTTACCAAGTAAATAAGTATTGATATTTTATAAAGAGTATCAATATGAAAATGTTTATCGATACCATTTTGGCATTTTGCCAAATCAAGGTAACAATATTATTTTCAAGGTATTAATAAAAATTAGAAAATATCAATACTAAGTGAAATAATCAATACCAAATTTGTATTATGTTTATTTTGAAACTATTCATTTGGTTTTGTGTTGATACTTTGCTCCATTTTATCGATACTTTTATAAAAATGGTCAAAAATCACAAGTTGAAATGTTCACTTCATGCCCAAACCTAAAACTTAGTTCATAGATGCATATATGTACACATTTGATACGTATAATACTCATTCAAACCAACCTAAGTGTGTAACCAATTTGCCATCAATGGCACCACAAATTCAAATTTAAAAACATTAACCATTCAAGCATGAACAACTTAACATTTCCTGTCCATTCCAACAAAAAATTATGCTTCATTTTCTCTTGGCGTAATCATATTATCAAATAAAGCAATCCAAACTACTTAAACCATATGTACACATTCAATAAGCCAAATATACCAAAGATACTAAACTTGCACAAACAATTTCAACAACCAACAACCAAGCAACCATTAAAGTTTGAATAATTATACACCTGGTCATTCAAAATGGCATAAGCCTAATCAAAGTGCTTATATACAGATACATTATCATAATCCCATTTACATATGCATATTCATTAGCTTGAGTAAATCACATTTCGAATTAGCTATTCACTTGTCACTTCATATCTCTTAATAATACCAAATCATCCAACATCATTGACCAAGATCATGAGCACCCAAAATAACTTAAAAACAAATACAACTGTATATACATGCCACATATCTAAATCTGGAATAAATAAAAGACTAACAAAACATAGGTTGGATAATGTGAGCTCTAAGTTGATCCGACCAACATGTTCCTCAAAATAACATATTCAGAGACAGAAAAGCAAACAAGATAAGCATTACGAATGCTTAGTAAATCTATATGAATTCAACTTAACTTACCTTAACAATTACTACTAAAGTAAGTAATTGAAACACAATTATTCATGACATGGTATCCCCCTCTGGCATTCTTATATATATACATATGTGATTTCACAAAAATAACTAAGAGATCAGCTCATTAATATAACAATATCATAGTTATCAATAGCTTTTACAAGAGAAAACATATCATTTATCTCATGTTATACAATTTGCTCATTTATAACTTAGTGAACAATTCCATATTCAATCTTTTCAACAGTTTCATTTTCGTTTAGTTACCGTTTTCTTATTTGGGTTGCTCAGACAAGCTTCAGATCAGGGTTACAATACATGCTTTACTCGATGCTGCTTACACAAGCTTTAGAAAATTTGTAACACGTGCTGAATCCCAAGCTATCGGTAAAGGATAATTCAATGTTACACACATAAGATTTAGATAATCCACATAAATGTTGGACCTTAAGCCATCGTTATCCGGTGATTCGATGCTACTCACACAAGCTTCAGAGAATTCGCAACACATGCATGATCTCAAGCCATCGATCATGGAATCCCTGATCAAACACCCAATTCTTTCGAACTTTGATAACACTTATTAAATTCCAATGAATACTATTTCTCGATTCCGTAACATTTCAAATTTTCTAACATCAATATATATGTACTATTCAATTATATCATATTTCTTATCCACTTAATTCCATAAAATACTTGTATTTAGCATATAACCCTTGTTTTACGATTTAATCCATCATATGCCAAAACTAAAAATATTACATATAATATAAATTAATATGTGCTAAATATAATTCAAATATAAGTAAAATAACATAGTAAGTTTCATACGAACTTACCTAACCATAACAACCTTAAACACGACTTTGAGGAATATTTTGCAATTTTTTCTTTTTCGCTTTTATTTACCGATTGATTCAAATCCCGATCATGCAAGAAGAAAGAAGCTTGATCGATTATTTGGTTTTCCAAAAATGATGGTTTCGGTGGTAGAGAAATAAGAAAAAAGAAAGTGATGACAATTCATAATTATTTTATGTTTTACCATTTTTATTTAATAAAAATAACTTAAACTTTTTAATACATAATTCATGAAAATCCACTACTAACCATCTACCATCATGGTAAAATGCCTATTTGCCAATCCAACGTCTAAACATTTACTAATTATGTGACAGTCCTAATTCGACCCTAGTCGAAATGTGGTTTCGAGGCCACAAGACCGAGTCCCAAAATTTATTTAAAAATTTGGTTGCATATCCTCTATGAGTATTAGTGCATGTGTGAAAATTTGATGTTTTAATTTAGACTTATGAATGTGAATTTCATGTGATTGACTTAGTTGAGAACTTAAGAAAATATGATAGGGGGATATGTAAGGACCAAATAATAACAAAGTGAGGAAACTTGGGTTTGCATGTCAAATTGTTCAAAAACCCAAGTAGTGGCCGGCCAAGCCATGATGCCCATCCACTAGGTTGAATTTCAATGCAATTCTTTTATTAGTTAGCAATTAAAATAAATTAAAGAAAGAAATTAAAAAGAAAAGATGAATAAAATAAGGAAGGAAGAGGGAGTATTCATCTTCTTTCTTTTCTTGCAATTGTCGTGAGTTAGGAGAAGGAAAGAAGAAATGCTCTAGACATTCGGCCAACTCAAAAGGGGTTGATTAAGGTAGGATTTATGTTACTTTTACTAAATTCTTGTGAAAATCTAGTTAGTAGCCAATGTCTTCTTACAACCCATATGTTATTTTTCTACCTAAAAGGGTACTTAGATGGCATATGGTTAGGAAGAGGTAAATGCTAAGTGTATGGTGCTTTTGATGTTGTGAATGGAAGTAGTGGAAAAGTAAAAGAAAATTTATGTAGAAATGTGGTATATGTGGATTTATAGGATGTTACAAATAGATGTGAAGCCATGCTAGATTAGGAAAAATTCGGTCAAGTGTTCATGAGATGAAATTTTGTGTTTAGGTGAATTAAAGATGATAGTATAATTGATATCATATATATATGTATGCATATTCGGCCATCAAATTAAGAGCATAGGTGATGTTGAGTCTAAGCTTTGCACATTCGGCCATATATATATATATGCATGTGTGATTGGATTATTGATAGTAGGGTGATAGCATATGGTTATTAGCCGAATAGCTCAAAAACATATGGTAGGAAGATAAGAATTAGTCATGTATCTCCTATGATATGAAATCATTAATATTTTGATATAAATATTTAGCAAGACGGTTAAACTAGTTAATTTATTGATTAAGCTCAAGAAGTTAAAGGAGGAGAATCAAGCAAAGGCAAAGGAAAGAACATCGAGTAGCCGAGTTGGAACCGTTTTACCCAACACAAGGTAAGTTGTTAAGCATATATTTTGTATTGATTTAAATAATCATAATACTTATGTACTTATGCCGAATGGGATGATATATAAATGCATGTAGTGACAAAATTATCGATTGTAAAAAGAAGTGAGATGTATTGAGTTGTTGATTTCGGCACTAAGTGTGCGGGTATAAACATTTACGATAATGAGATTGGCACTAAGTGTGCGAGTTTAATTGTATAGCACTAAGTGTGCGAGTTTGACTATTAAGCACTAAGTGTGCGGACTTACTATATATTTTCGAATAATTATTAACGTTAAGTGTGCGACTTTATCAAGTAAATCATGGACAGCGGAATGAGTAGATATTTTGAGTTCATAAGGAATAGACGTTATGTTTATATTTGGAACTGAGCTTGGTAAGTCTTGAACCTATGTGGTGATTATATTTGAAGTTAGGAACATAAGATTATTGTGGAATAGATGAAATGCTATTATTAGTATAATCTAAACGAAAATAAAATGATGTGTGGAAATGCATCAAATATCATATCGAATATCATACGAGATGTCAATGGAGGCTTGGCTAGTTGAGAGCATGTAATGATAAATGTGCGTGAAATTATAGCATAGTCGGTATGGATGGAGTACCTAATCTTGCATTATTTGTTTTCTTTTATGATATTTTATAAATGACAGCAGTGTAATGCTTATGACTTACTGAGTTATATACTCATTCGGTGTGTTTATTTGTCACTTATTTAGGTTCCTTTGATCCATTTTTGTGTGCTCGAGACCATCGTCGAAGTCATCACACCAACTTGCAACTTTTTGGTATCTTCTTCTTAGTTGGTCTAAGAGAACATTTCGGCATGTATAGGCTATTATGTTTTGTTTGAACTTTGGTATGTATACTTTTAGCCATGCGAAAATGGCATAAATGTTAAGTTGGATTTGGTCTTATGATACTTAGTTATAAGCAATAGTTAAAGTCTATTTAATTATTATGCCGTTTGTCATGGCTAATCATTTCCGGTGTTACACTCACGATATGGTTATTGAGTAGTAAGGAAATGCTTGGTAATGATTAGCCTTTGGTATGGCTAGTCATGATCATACTTGGTGATATGTTTGTTAAATTACTCTAATAGGTAAAAATTTACTCTAATAATAGATGCAGACAGCAGTAGTGATGTGAAATTGAAAAATCACTAAAAATATTAGAAATGGAATTAAATAATGAATAAATTATGGAATAGAAGCTTGATGAGTCTATTTTCACATGGAAGAAGTAAAACAAGAATATGAGCTATATTGTATGAGATATTTAAAATCTCGTGAAATAGGGTCAGAGCGATTTCTGGATCCCCTGTTCCGAATTTGGAAATTCACCATAATTTCTACAAAGATAATTAGAAGTCATACCTTATATTTAAAGATTCCTTATTGAGTCTAGTTTTATTAGGGACAAACGGCATAGTCATTGAATCTCTGTACAGAGAGATATCTGGTTCGTAATACACAGAGGTCAGAGTAGTCGAACCCTGAAACAGGGGAGACTTTAACTAATAAACTGTACTAATTGGACGGACCAAAAATTGTGGAAAAATTTTAGTAGATAGATATATGAGTCTAGTTTCAGGAAAAATTTGCAGAATTAAATTTCGAGTTTCATAACTCAAGATACGAATCTTTAAGTGACTATAACGCAGATTGACAATTTGTCTGGGAGTTTTAAAATAAATTGTTTAAGCTGTATAAGTGATGAATTAAGCCAGATTACACCTCGTGTTCGATCCCGGTGACGGCCACGGTTTCGGGGTGTTACAAATTAAGCCTTTTAATCAATAAAAATAATAGCGATTAACTTTTGCAGCTTTTACGATTTAGTCTTTTTTTCCTCAAGTAAATATCAAATCATCAAAATTTCCAAACAAAATTTCAATCCACTTATATAATAGCTTTGCAAACATTTAACACTAATATTTATAAGATTGATTTATGAAAACGAGGTCTCGATACCTCATTTTCTAAAACTACTGACTTTTAGTACACACCACTTGTACCTTGACTAACTGACCAATTAATAAAAAATATTAGATCAAAACTCAATAAAACACTATAATAAACTCGTAAATATTATTAAATAATATTTACTGACTTGATCATCGGAATACGAAGTTTCAAAATCGTCATTTCCGGTACCACTAAAAAACATGTTGTTACAGGAGGATACTCAAACTCTAGTTCTAAGGCGGAACTAAAGCTTTAATCATTGGGCTACTGCCTATTTCTTGATAGTTTCTAATGCTTAATCATATAGATATGTTTTGGAGTGTCTTTGGTGAAATTGTGAAATAGAACGGAAATGAGGGATTCAAACTTGGGTCAATTGGGAAGGAAACTAGCGTGTTAACCATTAGATTTAAACTTATTTCTAGTTCAATTTTTACTTTAAATAATATTTGTTTTAGTGTGATTTTTATCCTAGGTTGCTAAAGCTTAAAGGAAAAGAAACGAGAGGAATGAGGTTTGAACTTAAAACTTCTAGGATGGAGACACTAACACCTAACCGCTCAATCTATGTCTTATTTCTTACTTATTTTAGTCACTTAATTGTATATATTTATTTTGAGCTCAACTTACATATTCTTAATTAGCTTACACATTTACTCAATTTTTTTTCTTATTAATTTATTTAACTTTATAGTTTTTAACCCATTTCAATTTTTGCTTATAGACATTAATTAATACTCATAATCAAGTCTCAGTATTAATATTTTAATTCATTTTACCCCTTTTTCGATTAGGTCTTAATTCAATTAAAACATACTATTTTCAAATTAAACCTCATAATCATTTTTCATTTTAGATTAATTATTATAATAATACCTAATTATATTATTTTAATACTTTAATGAATTGCTTATGACCCTAATTTCAGTATTCGTTTCAAACTCTTGATTTACTTACAAAAGCACAAAGATAACCTTATAAATTGGGGCGTGACTACTCTTGGTTTTCACAAACTCGATTCTTCTAACTCGATTTTGGGGGTGTGACAATTTTCCTCTCCTAAAAAGACATTCGTCCTCGAAATTTCCCTGTTGACACATCAAGCACTTAGCCACAAAGTGCAATATTCCTCCTTTCAAACCAACCACCACACTTTCGTTGTGCACTCTAATTCTTATGCAGTTCCAGATAATATTTCTCCTTAAACCACCTATGACTTGTCTTGAAGATCCTATTCACACGTTTGAGTGATGATTCCTTTAAATCCATGTACTTAAATGCTTGCAAATGTAAGGTTTCCACTGCACTTTCAGTATCGACTAATATTCTCTTCACTCGAGACCTTATTATGGTTGTTGTTACCATTAAATGATCATAGTTATTTGCATCTAAAAGTTTATCTTCATTTATCTCATCAAACCTATGTTTCCATGCCTACCATAATTAAAGCTTCTTTAATGAAGCATTAATAGACATCATACTCTTTAGATATGCCTTTATTTTACCATTAGATCTTGTCTAATCCTTATTGCTGCCCACAATTACATTTGTAACTCACATTACTAGTTGCTTAACTTCTGTTGCATCTTTTAGGTGTACACAATCATCAATCCTATGGCCATGAGCGTTATGAAATTGACATATATCGATTGATTAACTTTTGAAGCAACTAGGTTTCATCAGCGAAGGTGTTTCTAAGATTCCTTAATTTTCTATGTAGCTAAGAATACAAGTTGACGAAGCAAGAAGTGGTGTATAAGTTTCAAACCTATTATAAGAAGCTCTTTCAATCTACCTTCATTACTGATATTGTTGCCTGTCGTTTCTTTTATTTCTTTAATGCCGTGGAGAGTTGCAAGGTTAGAAAAATAATACCTAGAAGTACAGATCAATATTTCTACCCTAGCACAGGGGCGAAGCCAGGGGGCTGGCATGGGCCCTGGCCCCCCCTAAAATGTAAAATTGCATTTTAGGCCCTTAAATTTTTTTAAAAATTTTAAATTAGTAAAGGTAAAATTGCACTTTGCCTCCCTAAAATTATAAAAATTTGATTTAATCTTTTTACAAATTATAAAGATATAAACTATAACAAATTAAAATTTCATCCGGCCCCCCTAAAATATTTTCTGGCTTCGCCCCTGCCCTAGCACCTAACTATCTAATTTTGACTATTGTTAAGGATATTGCTACCTTGTACTGGACTGAACTAGGTTGGCTTTGAGTCGTTTCGAGTTGAGATTGAGCTTGTGGGTCTTGCTATGACTATTCTTCATTTACAGGAACACATAGGTCAGAATGAGTTATGTTTGTTCACGTACATCGTACTAGTTGTTGATATGAGGATTTGGCGTAAAGGTGGAAGTCGATTCACCCTATGAAAGTAGAAAGTCGTATGATAGAGGTGGAAGTACTAGAGTAGAAAGAAAGAAAGAAAGAGGAAGGCTTAAGTTGGGAGAAAAGGAGATAACCCCCTTTATTAAGGAGTAGAAGGGGTATACAATGGGTTAGCCTTTTAAGCTATGTGGTGCTTCCTTACTATCATTCATCAGTTTTTTGTTAGGCCGATAATGCGATGCAAAGTGATCAAATTGTAAAATATATGTGGTAAGCAATAAATGTTTTGTCGAAATGACTAATTTGTCAAAAATAATTCAATTGTATACTCTCAATAATCTGGTGAAACAAATTTCATAAAGAAGGAAGAGATCATTGACCAACCAGGTTAGATGGAGGGACAGTAAAATCAAATCTTAAAAGATATCCTTAGCAAAGATGTCTTAAGTAACAACAAAGATGCCTCTGGCGGGATTTATGTGACAATTGCCAAATGGTGGGCAGTTGCAATGGCATGAATACAAAATAGGGCGACTTTACCGTAGTTTATTGAATTAGCACTTTGATCTTCAAATTCTGAACTTCCACACAGCATATCGGAACTTGTAATGGCAGACCGACATTTGTCTTACCAACTCTTAATTTTCTACCTGATGTCCGAAAACTAGTCATAATTATTTTTATCAATAAAAATAGTTTAGGTGTAGGTTCAGGTTGTTCCCCATCTCTTTAAAGCTGATAATGATATTACAGAAATAAGATTAAGTTGAAATTCTAACCTACGTTAATAAATATTCAATTAATTGAATTAATTTTATAAAAAAATCAAGATTAGTGGTGTGTGCATAAAAAAATTGTTGTCCAACCCACTTGCAACTAATGAGATAAGGTCCCAAGAGACTCAGCATGGTAGCTCTTTTTTTTATGTCATCAATCAATATCATAAAAGACTAACCTCAAGGGTTCGCTTTGTTTATACCAAAACAATCATCCTTATCAGTACTCTGTGAAGCATCCAGCAAAAATATTCCTTTCTTGATTCACCGTTACACCATTGCAAAACACTGTTTCTTTCTGCATTATTCGGTAACATAGTTCATGACAGCACCTGAGGACAAATCTCATATTTTACCTATGTTTTTTTCTTTTTGCCAATTAAAGACACCGTCTATTCTGGCCAAAAAATGGTAATATAAGTAATGAATACGAGTAGGTGTTACAAATTAAAAATTGATGAAAGGAGAACTACAACACCACAATTTCAACCTTGGTTCTTAAAGTGACAACAAATTATTACTCCTCGGATGAGCGCCTGGTTTGAGTTCTCCAATGTAACATCACATTAGACGTCATGAAAATTAAAGCAGAAAACAATTAAATAATTAAGAAGTTAAAGCTAATGCTATATGTCATAGTTATAACCCTTATTTTCACTCATTTTTTTCTTACAAAATAACAAGGGTTTTCTAGTAATCTACTCGGATATTTAATTATAGAAGTTTGACAATTTCCTTAACCGGAGCTTGTTTCCTACTTTGAACATGGAACTTCAAAAACAGTAGCAAACTAATCCCATTCAAGACGGAGTTCAAGACCCAGGCTCCAATTCCATTGCATCCACCTTTCATGATGTGCAACATCAAAACCCCAACATGGCAAACCACGTTGCAGCTTAACAACACAATTTGACAATTTAAAACGAATGGAAAGCAAGCTCTCGGTAACCCTATTTCCGTCCAGAATCTATATCCATAAGCCGCGGAGTAAACCAGGGTGGTAAACAGGATCGCCAACACCTGAAACGACTGTGAAAACTCTAGCCAAAGAAATGACATGATTGTCAATACGGAGTTGTTGAAAAGGTGGAAAACGGTTAACTTCCGATTTTGGAAGATTACGAAGAATGTACGGAGCATGTGGAGGAAGCGAGAGAGGTAGAAAATGTAGGACCAGAAGAAGACGCGGCCCGAGGGACGGGTCCCGAGTGGGAAACAAAGGAGCCATTGGAATGGGGTTTTGGAACGGCGCCAGAACCATCTGGTTTCGTTGATTTCCGCGGCGGCGGAGAAGAGGATTCCGGCGAAGATGACAGCGGAGATGATGGACATGATTAGGCTGTGAAGAGCCTGGACTGGAGCGAGTGGGGCCGGCCTGCTGCCACGGTTGACGAAGAGGGATAATATGAGGTGGAGGAGGGAAGAGAGGGCGAGGTAAACAGCAATGGAGATGACTAGGAATGACCAGGTGGAGCCCCATGATTGTGTGTGGCTCCAACGGAAGGTGACAATGGAAGGGTGTTGGGAGAGGTAGTAGGTCACTGCGGCGGTCATAGCGGTGGATGATCGGAGGAATATTTTGAGCTTGGGATGGCTAGTTAACTACAATGGTTTTCTTGTTTCAACGAAAGTGTTTGTTTTTGAAGGTAAAAAATAATGGTGGGGGCTAAGTTTGAAAGCAGCGTGAATGTCTACTCTATTAGCAACACAACTTCAACTGTAAATTTTTATGCAATATTTATATTTATTAATTAAAATTCAACATTTTGTGAAATTCGTTACAATTTTACTTAAAATACTAATGAAACTATATAATTTGAATTGATTTTCACATTCTCCAGACTGGTTTATTACACCAATGTCGAATAACCTACTTTTGTTTTTCGTTAATTAAAACAATAACCGATGTCATTATTATAGCATAAAATTCAAATTATATTATATAATCACACATTTCTAATATCAATATTCTTTTTTTTAATGTTCAGGCCTAATATGAAATTTTGGTGCTTTTTACGTGAAAATTTTATGATTTTAACATTATATTTTTCTATTAAATTATTTATATCTTCATGAATCAAGTCGAATCGATAATATTAATATATTTTATGTTTTATCAAGTTCTATTCGACTCAAAATATTAACTTAAAATTTTATCAAAACCTGCTTATGCTTATATCATTTTTCAAAAATCTTTTTAAAAACATATTATATTATTTTTAAAGGTTAATGTTTTATTTGCCGGCTTTTTTACTAAAATAAATTTAAAAAAAATTATTTGTCAAAATAGGTTGCCAGCCCGATTATATACAAAAATAGGGTTTTTTTTCATTCGCGCCTATTTGATAGGCGCGAATCATTATTTTATATTAAATTCTTTTTTGTTTTTTAAATAAAATATATTTTTTTATTTTCGGGTTAGTATGACCCATGTATAAAAATACAGGTTGCGCCTACCTGAGAGGCGCAGCTAATCGAGCCTATCTCAGAGGCGCAAATGATTGTGCCTATCTCAGAGGCGCAAATGGTGGGGCCCCCACGTGCTTGCCTTTTCCCCTATATATACCCCCGAAAATCAAATGAACACATACACAAAGTTTAGCATAGCAAATTGAACGGAAATAAGAAGATAGGGAGAAGAAAAAAAAGAAAGGAGAAGAAAACAAGGAAGAGGATAAGGTATTTTAGTATATTTTTTTGTAAATAGAATGTAAAGTTTTGTTTATAATTTTATTATTTGAAAGCTATTTTGTTAGGTTATTAATTTTGTTAGCTTATGAATAAAAATTTTTGCATTAAAAATTTAATGTATTTTTTTTGCTATTCGAAACTGTTTTGAAAATTTTAAAATTTTTTTAACAGATCTAGTATTGAAGATGGAGAATCAGTTTTTCGTATGTGTTTTTTTCGATGGAGAAATTTTGACAACAACCGTGGGATGTATATTTGAGTGTCGCAAACAAGTAGCAATGAGATTTAATAAAAATATCTCGTTTGATGATATGAAGGAAAAAATTAGTGAAAAAATTTATAGACGTTGTGGGAGAAGGATGTCGAAACTTTTCTACAAGTTTCCAGTTTCGACGGATCCCATAAAATTCACCGAAATGGAACTCATAGACGATGAAGACGTGGAGACAATGATCGCTCTTTATTGTGGGACTTGAAGCAACCAAAATGCACCGATTCAGTTATTTGCTGAGTTAGCTGGTATAAAGGCAACTGAAGATCCCACTTCATTAGGTGAAGAAGATGGAGCTCAAGAGCCATGTATGGTGGTTCCGATATCGTACGTTGATAGTCAATCAACTATACACGGGATCAACATTGATCTTAATGCTGCACCCGAGACTATTGTGGTTGGTGATGATGTATACCAGAGTAGTGATCCTTCTGATCACGAAGTCGATAGTGAGAGTGATCCCGACGTAGACGAAGTCCAGGATGATATTGACGATGAAGGCGTGAATGATGATGGAAACGTTAACGCATCTTCAGTCGGGAACCAGATTTGTCGTATTGTGATACACAATAATCCTAGGGTACACATGTCTCGGATAGACCTCGATGCGGCACAAGCAGCTGAGTTTCCAGAGTACCTTGAAATACTACCTACTCACCGGATGGTTGTATATTCTGATCCTGAGGAGTTGTTCGTAGGCCAGAGATTCAAAAGTAAGGAAGAATGCGTTTTTGCCATTAAGCGGTATAGCATGAATATATCAGTAGACTGTAAAGTTGTAACGTCTAAACCGACATTATATATTGGAGAGTGTTGGAGGTCGGCGGAAGGCTGCAATTGGCGGATACGAGCTGCATTTATCCAGAAGTCGCAGATGTGGGAGATACAAGAATTTGTTGGGCCTCACACATGCACTTCAACACGTATGACAGAAGATCATCGAAAACTTGATTCCAAAACTATCTGTACGTGCATCATGCCAATGGTGAACCTACCATTAAAGTTTCGATACTGATTGCCGAAATACAGACATGATTCCAGTATCGAGTATCATACCGAAAGGCATGGATAGCTAAACAAATGGCAATGGAACAATTATACGGATATTTTGATGTATCGTACAATGAGTTACAAGGATGGATAGCTACTATGAGGGAGTACGTGCCGGGGACTGTCATTGAGTTGTAGACACGACCTTATTACAGGCCGGATGACCAACTACAATCGGGAAAAAGAATTTTTCATCGAATGTTCTGGACGTTTGATCCATGTGTGCGCGCATTTCCCCACTGCAAGCCATTTGTGCAAGTAGATGGGACCTGACTATATGGAAAATATACACAAATCCTACTTCTTGCAGTTGCTCAAGACGGCAACAGGAACGTGCTCCTGATAGCATTTGCCATCATCGATAAAGAGAACATGGAATCGAGGGAATTCTTCCTTACCAACCTACGAAGGTATGTTATTAGCAACGATAATATTTGCATCATCTCCGATAGAGGGAAAGGATTAATTGCCGCCATTAGCCGTTCCGGTGTGCCATGGAGATCCGTTTACTACATTCGGCACATCGCGACTAATTTTCAGCGTGATTATAAGAATGTAGACTAGAAGAGACAAGTTGTGAGAATGGGTAAAGGATTACCTTATCTTTTCAATATAAGTTTTAATATTTTAGGGCAGTGCTGTGACTTATCTTTTCTTAATACATATGCAGTGCACGAGTTAGAACCACACATTTTTCGCTAAAGAATGACTCGACTTGAGAGCGACATGGAGGGTTAAACAAACACATCTTTCCGACAGTGGTTGGGTACTATGGAGCCGTGGCAATGGGCTCAAAGTTTTGACGAGGGCTTTTGTTATGGTCAAATGACCACAAACTTGGTGGAGGGGATCAACGCTGCGTTGTTAAAAACACGACATCTTCCAATTTCATCTATCTTCTCAGCTATATTCTACAGGTTGGCTACCTTGATGCCAAGAATGGGTCAACAACAAGTTAACCAAATGGAGGCGTGACACGTGTTTGTAGAAGATGTCAGGGATGCAATTGCTGTAAACTGTCGGATGGCGAGGTCAATGACTGGAGAAGTATATTCACAACGTAATGAAACGTTTTGAGTTACTAAGACTATCGGTCGTCAACCCGGTATACCACCTAGATCCTACGGAGCTGATCTTCGAAACAGACGATGCGATTGCAGGAGGTTTCAAACACTTCATTTTGTGGCAGCTTGTGCTAAAGTCTCACTCAATGTAGAACAATTTATCAATGAAGTGCACACCCTCGAGCACATGTTGTGTGTATGGGAGAACGAGTTCCCCGTGCTTCCTGACCTATCTATTTAGGAGGTACCCCCGACGACCTTCGAGCTTATTCTAGATAAAGGGTTACGTAATCATCCAGAATCCATAACAAAATGGACATTAGGGAGAAATCCGACGGAAAGCTGTGTGACGTATGCAGATTAGCCGGTCATAATCGAAGTAAATGCCCGCTTCGAAATTACCATGTTGGACAATCGTCGCAATTGGGTAGAAATTGATATGTAGTTCATTATATGTTAAAAGGATTGAATCACAAATTTGTCAACAATTTGTTGCAGTTAATCTAATTTGACTTACATATTTAGTATAAAGTTTATTTATTTAAATAATAAATAAAAAACCATAAAATTGATAAATAAAATGGCAAAAAAAGTCATTACATAAATACAAAGTTAACTATTTAAATTTTAAAAAAATTAAATTGTTAATTAAAATGCCAAAAATTCATTACATAAATAAATATAAAGTTATTTATATTACAAAACCTCCTAAAATTGATGATTTGATGGTGTCGTTCTAGGGGTATATTTTTGTGGAGCTCGACGTTCACGTTGCGGGCGATTACGGCCATCAACATTCTCTTCATCCGTATATGGGGGTGTGTGAAACATAGAAGAAAAATCATATGTCTCAAACGCCATCGATGAACTTGAGTCGGGAGGAGTGGAGTACGGCAATTGATACGGGTCGGGAGGAGTGGAGTACTGCGATTGGTACGGGCCGGAAGGAGCAGAGTACTGAGGTGGATACGAGCCAGGATGACTGGAGTACTGATGTGGTAGTGGGCTGAAGATATCAAACTCTGAATGATATCCATAGCCCGACGAGCCTGGGAAATAGTCATTGCCCCCCAAATCTGGATGATAAGAACTATCTCTAGAGTGTAGCTCCGGCTCTGCCTCTGGTGCATGATGTGAATATGAAAACGGTTGCCCAATTCGTGTCGTATGCGGAGGGACTACCATCGACCGCCCACAAAATAAAAATGGTTTTCCTATCTCACAGTATCACTGTATGTACTCTAACGAGGGCTGCTCCAAAGCACGATCCATTTGAGGTACCCTCTCTAATCGGTTGTTCCACATCGTAATATATTCTTCATGCACTTCTCCCCAATTATTTCCATACGCCCCCCTCTTGCTCATCCCATGGATATCCCCCAATTGTACTGGTAGTGTTCGGATATACTGTATGCAACCGAACTGCCGGAGTACTCGATCGCCATGATACCACTCCACTATATGAAAATTGATAACAAATGCGCTAATGCACCATAGGTTTGAGTGGACGTGGGCAGATGAGGGAATAACCACTATAATTTTTGAAATGGAATACGGCATCCAAACGAACTGCACATTTAATAACATTTTATATTAATGCGGGTCGAGTGAGATAAAATAATAAAATTAAGTTTATATTGGAAAAACTTACCCCCTCTCCAGCATGATTCTCAATCATCAGACGGTATATCGGAGCCGTGTATGACCTCTCGATACCCTGATTAGTGCTCCATCTAAGGAAAACAAATTGTTAGAACAATATAATTCGAAAAAAAGTCAACTAATTCTTATAATGAGTAAAAATTCATCACCTATTAACGAGTGGAAATATATATGATTGATGACTAATGGATGCCAAGAATGGCATCTGGTAATGTGCCTACGACTACAGCAGTACGAGGCATCTACCTATGTCCATCGCAGAAGGATATGTCGTTCGACAAAGTTCGCGATACGGCATGACTAACACTGCGGACCCCTAACTGTATGAACGGGTGTTATGCAAATTGGATAATAGGGGTAAGTACATCAAGTGAACCATACTACCGTTTGCATCTGGCATGAGTACACCCCCTATAAGGTGCATAATGTAAGCTCGAGCGGCCTGCATCACCTCCCATTCATTGACAGTACTCGAAAAATGCTCAAAATTGACCTTTAGCCTTGAAAACCTCAAACTGGTAAATTTCCCCTCACTTGGCGAGCATCCAAGTAATTCATAGCAAAGGGTAACTACTTAGAGATCAAACTTACGCCCATGACCACATTTCTGTCGATGGGAAGCCCGAGCTGCAGTGCAACATCCTCTAGAGTGATGGTACACTCCCCGCATGGCAAATGAAATGTGTGGGTCTCTGGACGCCATCGCTCGACTAAAGCGGAAATCAAGTCGTATCGCAGGTCAAAAGTCCGGATCAATGCTGATGATCCGAACCCGGCTAATTCCAAGTATGGTATTAAGCGTTCATCTGGTAGAAACCCTACACTATTAACACGTCCCCTCAATATGCGGTACTGGCCCTGACATTATTAAATTAGCAAAATAGTTAATACAATATAATTTAATTCCGCAAATAACATGAGTATCAAATAAAAATTTTATTACCATCTCATTAATAGTACTTGATATGTGATTATTATTATTAATCAAAGAACCCATTTGCTGCAAATCTGCAATTTAAAAAATGAATTCATTTAATTTGTTTCAAAAAATATAATAAATTATTTCAAATTTCAGAAACAAAACACGGTAAATATCTAATAATTTCCTATAATTTACCTACAATAAAAAAATTATGTTAGATTACAATAATAATATAATTAAAATTAATATAAACTATGTAAATATAAAAACATACGAATTAAAAAATAAAAATAGAAATGGAAACATACCTGATTAGTTTCTTTCAAACAAACAACCTATAAAAATAACAACAAATTTAATCAATTTTTAATAAATCAATAAAAATTGTCAAATAAATGAAAAATAAAATAAAATTACACTGCATAACAAATACTTTATAACTTTTTCAAATATTGTATTGAAAAATCAAACACATGAAAATTAATTATATATAATAGTGATTTGAATTAAGATTTTATAACTTTTTCTAATACCAGTAATTCTCAAATCCTTAAATCAAATGATAATTTTATAAATTTAGAGGTTTTTAATTAGACATCATATAAATGAAGTATTTATTATGCTCCTATAATTGGTGAATACAATATCAATATTCTAGATTTTGTAGCAGGTGAAAGTTATCAATCGTATTGTTTCTTTTATGGTCCCAATCATATTGTATGTATATGTTAAAGTTTAAAAAAAATGGGTTTGTATAATTTTTAACTTGATTTTCAAATAAATAAAAATAATAATCATTCTTTACGGGCTCGATCCACTATAAATGAAGCTATTGAGAGGATAGCAAGCAAAAAAGAAAGATCGATGTGTGTTTAGTGCAAGCAGGTGAGAGAGAGAGATAGGCTATGATAATTGGTCTATCTTTTTTATATGTAATTTTTTGATAAATTCTTAAACCATTCTACGAAAATCAATAGAGGATATGAACGAAAATGGTAGATAGCAGTGGTGGGTGTCTTTGGTCTCCACCCCATAAATTGATATTACCTATAATGCTGAAACCATCATACAGAGGCAATGCCATGGTTTAACATCAATATAATACACATATATATATATGTTCATAACTAAATGCGATTATTGGTTTAATTTGTTTAAATATGTGAGTTGATATTATGCATCTTCAATAATTAGACTTAGTTACATTTTATATGATATCTTAACAGAGTATTTTTAAATAATATTTGCAAGATAGAGTGAGCAAGCATCCACTTCTATGTTATAACATACCAATACTTCTATTTTTAAATATGAATTTTCATTGTTTGGCCTAAAATCAAATAATAACATACCAATACTAACAATAACTTAAAAAATTTAAATGACTTTAAACATCATTTGTCCAAATTCATTTTCAAAATGAAATGATTTTTAATTTTTTTATAAATTTATATGTTAAACTCGCCAAATACTAAACTAAACACAACAATTTATAACTTAATCCTAAATTACTAATAAATTAATTTTAAAATAATTAAAAACACAAAAAATTTTAACATAATCCTAATGTCGGAACCATTTTTAAATCGAGTTTTGAAAAATGGGAATCGACTTTAAGAAAAACGAAAACGGGAGTCGCCACCAATCTTTTTAGGTGTGATTGGATCACCTTATAAAATGTTTTGTTTTAAAACATTAATTTTGGTCTACGAAAGTCGAGAAAACGGATTCAGGAGTCGGTTACGTACGAGGAAGGGTTAGCACCCTCGTAACGCCCAAAAATTGGCACCTAATTGATTATCAAGTGTCTTTAATGTCGGAAATTTGAAAGTTTTAAGATGCAAACCTCTTTTAATTAGAATGTCTCAATTTTGAAAATTAAGGCTCACTTATTTCAAACGAGTCAAAATATCACATCCAGTAAGTTAGGACGCAACATTTTAAAACCTTTGAAACTAAGCTCGTCTTTCGAAAATTTCTATCTCGAAACAATAAAACGCCATATCCAGTAAATTAGGACACTATGTTTTGAAATCTCGAAATAATTGTTTAAGTTTTAAAAACTCAAAATCACTTAGAAGGGTGCTTGACTATTCGAATTCAACGAGAAAAGTCGCAACCCAGTAAGTTAGGGCACTACCTTTCTCGAAGTTTCCAAACATCAAGCATTGCCTTTTATTTTTATTTTTAAAAAACCTTGGAATATTATTTTAAATGACGTTTTAGGATTACATATTAATGCATCATGAAGCATAGATGTACAGAATATTCTAACATTTCCATACAAACATAAATAATATCATTAAGACAAAACTAAATAACATGAACATACGTTTAATGAAAAAAATCATACTAGGGAAAATATAAGATAATAAACAAATAAAAATATGAGTAAACTAAAAGAAAAACATAATACATGCAAAAATTATACAACAATATATATCATAAAATAGCATATAAAAGAAATAATTAAACATAGCATATAAAAAAATGAAACTATGCACAAATAAGATAAATGACATACACTAAAAAAATGAATAAATAGAACATTTACAAATTATAAAAATATAATGCAATAGTTCAAAATACATGAAATGATAATATAATATATATACATGCATAGAAAATATATATTTGAAAATAAACTATATAAAAAGGTTAAATATTATAATATATAAAATACATAATCAAATGTATAAAAGATAGGAATAAATATACATATTTGAAAAATGAAGAAATTAAAATAAAAAAAGGGTTGAAAAACTAAGATAGACGAAGAATAAAATAAGAACAAACCACGGAGAGTAAGAACCCAAGAGGGAGAGAAATTTGAGTGAATGCTCTCAAGAATTCTTATTGCTTCCCAAAACTCCAGTGATTTACAATGAAGGGAGAGGCCTCTATTTATAGTTGAGCCTCCCTAAATCTAACAGTACAGATCAATTACATCAACGGTTAAGATTAAAGGATATCTACAAATTAAATCTCCAAGATTACAAGATCATATCTTCAAGATTGCATATCATATCTAGGATTGCATATCATATCTAAGATTGTATCATATCTAAGATTGCATATCATATCTAAGATTGCATATCCTTAAAGATTATATTTCCATATGAGTCAAGCTTACAGATGGACCTTAAATCTTTTCAAGTAATGGGCCATTTCGATTGGGCCAAATTATATGTTTGTAATTTTGTACTGGACTTGGACTTTGTTTTATTTTTATTTTTTTGGGGTTTATTATTTTAAATACTGAAATGGGCCGGGCAAAAATGGGCTATTACAGCTGCCCCTCATTGCTCATTGTCGTGTAACGAGAATAGAGCAAAGACTATAAAAGGACCCATTTTTTCCGGTCTCATTAGCTTCAGACTTCATGGTCCTCAATCTGCTCCTTGCAAACTCAGGATTGTCATGTTGATATCTTCGATCTGCTCTCCGTCGAACACAGAAACGCCAAATCTGCTTCTTCAATTTGTTTTCTGGCAATACAGAGATGCCAAATCATCTTAGATCTGCTTCAGCGTAAACACGTGAAAGCCAAATCTTCTGTGTCTTCGATTTGCTCCTTGTAAACACAAGGATGCCAAATCATCTTGGATCTGCTTTAATAAAATCATCTGAAGGTTAGATCTGCTATGTATCTGCTCTCCGTCGAAATGGAGATGCCAGATCTGTTATCTTCGATTTGTTCCCTATAAGCACAGGGATGCCAAATCTGCTATCTTCAATTTGTTCCCTATAAACATAGGGATGTCATGTTGAAATCTTCGATCTGCTTTGCTATAAGCATAGGAATGTCAGATCTGCTATCTTCGATTTGTTCCCTATAAACACAGGGATGCCAAATCTGCTATCTTCAACTTGTTCCCTATAAACACAGGGATGCCATGCTAAAATCTTCGATCTGCTTCGCTGTAATCACAGGAATGTCAGATCTGCTATCTTTGATTTGTTCCCTATAAACACAGGGATGCCAAATCTGCTATCTTCAACTTGTTCCCTATAAACACAGGGATGCCATGCTGAAATCTTCGATCTGCTTCGCTGTAATCACAAGAGTGTTAGATCTGATATCTTCGATCTGTTCCCTATAAACAAAGGGATGCCAAATCTGCTATCTTCAACTTGTTCCCTATAAACACAGGGATGCCATGCTGAAATCTTCGATCTGCTTCGCTGTAAGCACAAGAGTGTCAGATCTGCTATCTTCGATCTGTTCCCTATAAACACAGGGATGCCAAATATGCTATCTTCAACTTGTTCCCTATAAACACAGAGATGCCATGCTGAAATCTTCGATCTACTTCGCTGTAAGCACAAGAGTGTCAGATCTGCTATCTTCGATCTATTCCCTATAAACATAGGGATGCCAAATCTGCTATCTTCAACTTGTTCCCTATAAACACAGGGATGCCATGCTGAAATCTTCGATCTACTTCGCTGTAAGCACAGGAGTGTCAGATCTGCTATCTTCGATCTGTTCTCTATAAACAAAGAGATGCCAAATCTTGTTTCTGTAATCTACATTGTCCCATAAAAGACATAATTTGTAGAATGCGTATGAGTTCATGCCTAATAATTAGGATGCTATGATCGAAGTGAGTCAAATTCTCCTAATTAGACATGTTATAATGCAAAATGTTATGAATATGACCTCTATTTCGGACGTCATCACTTATTCCCTCATCGAAGTTTTATCTTTATATTTCTTGATGTATCAATCATACTCTGCTCGTATGCTTTGAATCCACTTAGTCCTATTGTACCATTCTCCGAATGTTGTGACCCTGCTGGAGATGCTTGTGAAATGGTTCTCTCTTAGGATCAAATCTTTTGAATTATCCAATCATCATTTAGACTGAAGAAGAAATTTCAGTTTCCCTGTGTACATCCGACCCTCACATATATGAATTCCTTAAACAATTGTCCTGTTTCAGTTTCTTGTATTATCTAGAAATTTCCAGAGTAATATGCAAAACTTCGTTTGTAAAGATATTTAGTTCATCAATCATTACTTCTATGCAACACACTTTATGAATAATGGAGGACAAATAAATAGATCCATAGGATAATGAATTTGTCAAAAATACAAAGGAAATTAATTTGATAGCTTATCTTTGAGAAGAAAGAGAATCTAAAGATAGCAAATAGGACAAAAATTTAGATGCCCTAGATATCGCCGCTTGAGCGTCTATACACTAACTCCATGAAGACCTTTTTTAGTTTAACCTGTGTTTAGAAGACCCAAAGTACTTTGTTGATGCCCCGATATGTAACATACTTCACTTCTCGTCGAATCCGGTATAACAAGGTCACTGCATGACTTTCCAAATTTGAGCTGCCCTTTCGGGTTTTCAACTCAAAACCCCTTTGGTCTCAAGGCGCCCTTTGCGGGTTTTCACCTTAGCCTCTCTATTTTTTTTTCGAAAACTCAAGACGCCCTTTACGGGTTTTCACCCTGAATTCTCCTCTTTTTTAGACAAAGTATTTTTTGACTGAGTCTGAATTCACCGGACCAGATAAATTTTTCCTATCCATTTCTTGTCAAAAGCAGTGCACCTCTAGAGAAAACCCTCTTCGCAACATATGGCCATTCCCAATTCGGCATCTTTTTGCTGGAAGGATCCCTTTCAGCACAAGGTTTCCTTTATGAAATTCTTTTGGACGAACCTTCTTTGCCATAAGCCTGTGTCATCCATTCTTGGTACATTTGCTTAGGATGAATACTTTCAAGTTAAGTTTACTAGAGGTATTCAATTCTTGACTCCATCAAAGCTTGGAGGAAAAATCTTGATTCATAAACCCATGAGAAAGGGATTGCCCCAGTAGCAGTCCTGGCTATTGTTTGTCAAACCCTACAAAAAGATGGTTCAATGATTCTCAGCAGACAAGAATGAAGTTGCTGACTTTATCCTTCAACCTGGAAAGCTGAGGTACAGAGATTACTCTCGGAGTATACATCCCACCATGACTCGATGATGTTTCTAAAGCATCCCTAATCTTCATAAATTGGCCCCAACTGTGAAGCTGCCAAATGAGTGTAGCAAATAGGAGCCACAACAAATATGGCTGTGGTGATACATATAGGATAGATAATGAACAAACTCTTACAGATCATCAGCCGAAAACCTAGCCTGGTCTAAGAGAACATGATAGTGGGTCTGCCTCGTGATTCCAATCATTCCAACATGGGTACCAAGGTAAAAATCATTGTTCTTTGGATGACATACTTTGTTGTCAATGACAGTACCATGTAGCACATTGTCAGGAGATCCCTGCTGAAAAAACTTGGTATGATGGTTTTTCGTACAATAATAACCACAATCTTTAGGGTTCCACTTCTCGTTAAGGAACTTGCAAGCCTCAACAACTTGATCAAAACTTGATTGAATTGAAACTCGCTAACCCCATCCTTGAAAATAATAATTTGATCAGGTTTCCTCTTCCCTAAACTTGTATAGAAGTCTAAGAGAGCTTTCTTCATGATACCGTCATCCACTTTGTCAGAAACTGGTTTTGAAGAAAGAATCTATCATTTTAAGCTTCAGAGACTGTGTACGGCTTGATGCCCCATAGCTGGAAATCAATGGCCACCACCTGGAGCTAACCATCGCAGCTATTGACGGCATATCAGGCTGCTCAGAAAAGCTAAACAATGTACCCATTCCAAGGATAATGGTTGGAACCTTTGAAACAACTGGAATTGAAGGTGTTTGCCCCAGCGTAAGCATAGAGAGTAGGCGGTAGTTTCTTATGCCAATTTTTACTAGTCTCAGTCATCTTCTGTAATTTTTTTTTCTTCTTTTTCTTTTCTTTTGGCAACCTTTGTTGTACTGTGGTATGGCGCATTATCTTTGAAAAGACTGCAAACTTTTGGCATTGTACAGTTATATAATCTTTTTTT